>NW_017308627.1:99606-109534 GCF_000935625.1 Nanorana parkeri | reverse complement strand
CTTCAAGCTCAGTCCCGTGATGGACTACAATCTCAACACAAATTAGTAAACTAAACATGAGATTGTAGTCCATTATGGGAGTGACCTTTGAGCAGTGACTACAACACACAAGTGACCATGGGGAACAGACGTGGTCACCCCCCAGAAGGAAGGACAGTGTCAGCACCAATTTAGAGATGATTTGAGGATCCCTCCAATTGATTCCGATGAATTGAATTGTTTTGTTTTTTTTAGTTGATAATATTGGAACCCAACAGCCTGAGCAGCGTGTTAACGTGAACTTTTTCAAACCCCATTTAGTATACACAGCTTGCATATCTGGGCGGTTGCATAAACCACAGATGTATCAATCACTATTGACAGTGTAATAATTAACATTTCGGAGTAGGAACAGGCACCCACAGGGATGTTTATGACCCAGGTCATATTTTTTTGTCATGTGCAAATCGGCTGTTGTGTTGCTATGAATAAAAACATACAAACCATCAATCATTTCACTTCTGTCAGTTAAGCGATTATCTAGACATAAAAAAAACAGATGCAGTCAACATTTAATAATTGTCTATTTTTAAAAGAGTAAAGACCCTTCTGGGAAGAGGTGACTGGCGGGATGGTGGGGGGGTGTATATGTGTCACCCCTGGGCTTCCCACATACACATGGTACCGGTCTCAGGGGTTTATGACTGCTGTATAGGAAACAAACTACTTGTGTTCTCGGATCTTAATAAGTTCTGTTCTGGGTCCTGGAGCCCTGAGGCTTTGAAGAGCTTTGGGTGGGATAAACCTTCCAGGACTACATCCTACCTGGTAGACCTCATTATTTGTCTCTGCTGTCCATAGGCCCTTATAAATGTCATCTGACCGATACTCGGGACTCTCTCTACCGGGATGGACTACAATCGCAATACAAATTAGTAAACTTAACATGAGATTGTAGTCCATCCCGGGAGCGAGCTTGGAGCGGTGACCACTTTACAACACACACAGGGGACCATGGGGAACAGACGTAGCCCCCCTCCAGAAGGAAGGACAGTGTCAGAGATGATTGGAGGATCTACAGCCGAGTGATACACAAATAAGATACATTGTTGCTCAGAGTTCGGGGACTCGGATGGATTTTTAAGATTTAATTCCCGAGTTTTGTGTCACTTTAAGGGTTAATGTAAGCAATTATTTCAAAATGAGCTGATGGGCCAATAAATTCATGCCTGAGAATAAAATGTTCTTCTTTTCAAGTCTACAGGAGTTTATAGGATTATAAAATTAATATGTAACATTTATCTTACTGATTCATACATTTTAAAGTTACATTAACCAACTCTCTTGGCTTGTGTGAAATGTTGAATAAATGTGAACTATTTCACAACGATTGGTTGCTTTGATATATTATACATTTTGCATCATCACTAAACTTTATTCTGCCTTATGACTACCGTGGCAGGTTTTTTTTTAGTCATTCTGCCATATGTCAGTCTGGGACAGTTCAGGGATCTCCAAGCATCACTGTCTCATTCTGGACCCCCAATTATCAGTGTGTCATTGTTCTCTGACCCTCAAGTGTCAGTGTGTCATTGTTCTGGACATCCAAGTGTCAGTGTGTCATTGTTCTGGACCCCCAAGTGTCACTGTGTCATTGTTCGGGACCCCCAAGTGTCACTGTGTCATTGTTCGGGACCCCCAAGTGTCACTGTGTCATTGTTCGGGACCCCCAAGTGTCACTGTGTCATTGTTCGGGACCCCCAAGTGTCACTGTGTCATTGTTCGGGACCCCCAAGTGTCACTGTGTCATTGTTCGGGACCCCCAAGTGTCACTGTGTCATTGTTCGGGACCCCCAAGTGTCACTGTGTCATTGTTCGGGACCCCCAAGTGTCACTGTGTCATTGTTCGGGACCCCCAAGTGTCAGTTTGTTATTGTTCTGGACATCCAAGTGTCAGCGTGTCATTGTTTTGGGACCCCCGAGGGTCAGTGTGTCATTGTTCTCTGACCCTCAATTTTCAGTTTGTTATTGTTCTGGACATCCAAGTGTCAGCGTGTCATTGTTTTGGGACCCCCGAGTGTCAGTGTGTCATTGTTCTGGGACTCCCAAGTGTCACTGTGTCATTGTTCTGGGGCCCCAAGTGTCAGTGTGTCATTGTTCTAGACCCCCAAGTGTCAGTGTGTCATTGTTCTGGACCCCCAAGTGTCACTGTGTCATTGTTCGGGACCCCCAAGTGTCAGTTTGTTATTGTTCTGGACATCCAAGTGTCAGCGTGTCATTGTTTTGGGACCCCCGAGTGTCAGGGTGTCATTGTTCTGGGACTCCCAAGTGTCACTGTGTCATTGTTCTGGGGCCCCAAGTGTCAGTGTGTCATTGTTCTAGACCCCCAAGTGTCAGTGTGTCATTGTTCTGGACCCCCAAGTGTCACTGTGTCATTGTTCGGGACCCCCAAGTGTCAGTTTGTTATTGTTCTGGACATCCAAGTGTCAGCGTGTCATTGTTTTGGGACCCCCGAGTGTCAGGGTGTCATTGTTCTGGGACTCCCAAGTGTCACTGTGTCATTGTTCTGGGGCCCCAAGTGTCAGTGTGTCATTGTTCTAGACCCCCAAGTGTCATTGTTCTGGGACCCCAAGTGTCAGTGTGTAATTGTTCTAGACCCCCAAGTTTCAGTGTGTCATTGTTCTAGACCCCCAAGTGTCAGTGTGCCATTGTTCTGGGACCCCAAATGTCAGTGTGTCATTGTTCTGGACCCCCAAGTGTCAGTGTGTCATTGTTCTAGACCCCCAAGTGTCATTGTTCTGGGACCCCAAGTGTCAGTGTCATTGTTCTGGGACCCCAAGTGTCAGTGTGTCATTGTTCTGGGACCCCAAGAGTCAGTGTGTCATTGTTCTGGACCCCCAAGTGTCAGTGTGTCATTGTTCTGGACCCTCGAGTGCAAGTGTGTCATTGTTCTGGACCCTCAAGTGCAAGTGTGACATTGTTCTGGACCCCCAAGTGTCCGTGTGACATTGTTCTGGACCCCCAAGTGTCAGTGTGTCATTGTTCTGGACCCCCAAGTGTAATTGTGTCATTGTTCTGGACCCCAAGTGTCAGTGTGTCATTGTTCTGGTGCCCCAAGTGTCATTGTGTCATTGTTCTTGGATCTATGTGTGTCATTGTTTTGCTGTTGTGGAGTCCGCCTGAAATTCAGTGTTGTATTTTTAAAAAGTACCTGAGGGTGTTTAATGGTTCTTAGACCCCCCAAGTGTCCATTTTTCCATGCGTTGGTACCACGAGTGTCAGTATTGCCATTGTTCTGGGATTCCATATGTTTGCAAAGTATGGAGCGGTGCTGCTTGCTTTTCTTGAATTCTTTTATCTGCAATTAGTCTTTGGCATTAGTCCCGAAGTACATCAATTTAATGATCGTAATTTAGTGTTGCAGGCACATTTTGATATATTTAATTGAACCACCAAAAACAACAATGATTCCTCTGATCTGGTGCACTCCCATGGCGTTCTCTACCCGTCTTGGAGGAGCACAATAGTGGCAGTGTTGTTGTAGAAGCTCATACACAAGTTTTAACAGAGAGCCAAGGTGAGGCTAGATATTGAATATAAGGCTGGTCCTTTCTTTTATCATCGCGCCCTTCCCTGGAGAACCATAAATATCAATAAGCTGTTTATTTAACTTATTTCATAGGTAATAGGCCTATAGATCAGGAGCATTTATTAACACCCCGACAGGACACAAACGCGTGATGCACGTAGGATTGATGATTAAAATTAGATTCGAGCTCTTCTGATTCTGAATAGGGATGCAATGGCGTTATGTAAATATAAATTCACGTCAAACAGGATTTTTGACTTTACCTCTTCACCCATTTTGTGTTCACGCATATTAGACAATAAATACACACAGGACATGTCAAGATTCCGCTTCTAATTTTATTTTAAAAATAGATACTTTATTATAAATCTTACTCCAAATGAATTTTACATGAATTAAACACGTTTTCCCAGCAACCCCTCCAGCATGATCACGGCAGGTCAGTCAGTATCCCTGAGATGTGAGTCTACTGCACAATGTTCCACCTGTCGGGCCAGTTTGCTTACCATAGCCGCTCTCTGACCCTATACATCACACTATCCAGGAGTTGTCACTCTTCTCTGATATACACAATACTTATGTCTTTGGTAACAATGTTGTTTAGTTATTTTTAGTACAGTTTTAAAAACGCATTTACATTTTCCATAGGAAACCGAGGAAGACAAAGAACATAACAGAGCAGACACAGCGATGTCATACAGTATATTGTATTTCCCAGAATAGAAACTGGAAAGTGTCTTATGTATATTATCATTGTGTCTAAAATCCCAAGTGTATCTCCAGGTTAGATATGGCCTGATTACCGTGCTATCATTATATGACCCTCGTACCTAATAATACATAGTGGGAGCAGTCATTTATTCAAATGTTGTCACCCACACAAAGCATAGAACCCACGACTCTCAGGGTAAAGTCTCACCAGAAAATTCTCTGTTAAAGGGATTATAAAACCAACGTTTTGTTAGGTGAACATGTGAACAATCGCTTCGGGAAAAATAATTGTATCAATATTGTTAATGTTTGGAAAAAATCTGTTCCTGTGTGTAATTTGTAATGATACATTTACATGGGGCTACAAGTACTTTACTGCCTCTTCCTACACACCGGCCAACTCATCATCAGAATTCATATTATCCAAAGGTGAAATATATTAAAAGAAAATTCAGGGAAAATAATGTAATAGTAACAAAGTATGTTCTTGCTGGAAATTCATAAAACTTTGCCTTTAACAGGAGCAGGTCTGTGTAATTGTGGGCGCTCTACATAAAACCAACCAGCTAAATCAGGTAGCATCCAAGATGCTGCAAACATACAGCATGGTCATACTGAATGGTCATTCTGAATGGGGATATTGAATGGTCATACTGAATGGTCATACTGAATGGGGATATTGAATGGTCATTCTGAATGGGGATACTGAATGGTCATATTGAATGGTCATACTGAATGGGCATGCAAAACTTTCATTGGAACTACTCTCCAGAAATGAAGGACATCAGCATCTAATATCCTTGCAGCCAACCTAACAAAGTGTTGATGTCATTTATATGCATTTTTTTTTTCCTGAGGGTTTTCCTAATGCTGGTGATATCCAGCTTTTTGATTGGCAGATTGTGCATATCTACCTGGCAATATACTCCCTTCTACAGATAGATATTTTCCAGTGAGTCTTTACCTGTACCTGATTGTTTGTATAGATATGTTTAGAGCGTTGTAACATTTGTGAACCCACCATATTACTCCCAATTTTTCTCTCCAACATCAAAGGGACCCATTTGTAAAGATCAAACCCATATCTCACCATCTTGTTTTCAGAGAAATCTCAGGATATCGCTCTTGTGTAATCCCAGCAAGGTGGAGGTAATGCTGTGAGATCTGCTGTGCACGGTCAGTTTACATAATGCAGAACAGACACAATTTACCAGCATGTGGGGAGTAAAAAGCAAACCTCTTGATGATCTAAACAATCCTATATTTTCTACTTGTTTTTTTTTTAAGGCCCAAAAATCACCTCTCCCAAAAAAAGTCCCTCCGCTTTGCTGTGTGCAGTACAGATCTGAAATCGTGGAGATGTCACCAGCACACCATTGATTCAACGTGATAAGTAAAAGTGGGTATGTTCCTTCAATAAATGGACTTTTGCTTATCACATTGAATCAGTGGTGTGCTGGTGACATCTCTACGATTTAATTTTTTTCACGGTGCCATCCGTGGTCACCGCAAGCACCCACCTGTATATCCAGGTTTTTCCGTCCAGGTAAGGAGCGCAACAAGATACTCGTTCTGCAGTACAGATCTGTCCCACACAGTCACATTGTCTTTATGAAGGGAGGAGTAAAGTTATTGTCTATGGTAACCAACCGGATCTCACCCTTCCTCCCCAGACCTGCACTAGGAGAATGGAACACGTTATGTTGCTGTGAGCAACGGCTCCAATTCTACTTTACTCTTCTCCGATACATTTGTCCCGGTGATTTTGGTCTGTGTGCACGGCCCGGAGGAAGTACATGCTGGAAAACTCAGAAGGGATAATGAAAGTGTTGTTGCATGTAAATCACTTCGTATAAAAAAAACCAAAACAAATAAAATGTGTAAGCTTGCGTTACTCCAAACTGGGCAGTAGTTCTCCCGTGTCAGAGGTGAACGAATGTTGTTGGGATACAACTATGTTAGAATGTAGACTATGGCATCCCTTAAACTGGCAGCACATGTTACAGTATGAATGTCTCATCTGAAAATGTCTTTTAGAATTACCAACAGCTATGCCTTGTGGAAGTTTACCCAAACAATGCATTTATTATCTATCCAATCACGGCAGTCCTCCACTGTTGTTGGCCAATCAAAAAAAGAAGTACAATCAGGGTGTAATAAGTGTAGCCAGCTTAGGTGTATGGTTTCTTTCATGTGACTGTTCAAACTGTTAGGATGTTATCTTTGTCAGAACAACACCAACACACGGTTCTCTCCTCTGTACACAGGACATTATGTCATTTCTTCCAGTGTTACTCTAGATGGTGGCTTGTCAGTAAAATTATAGCCAACATACTAGAAGGATATCAATTGTAATATGTCTGAATGAACACATCTACGTGTGTATACAACATGTAGCATGCAAGAAAGGCACTTCGAATGAAAGCGTTCTCCAGTGGGGTCACGCTGGGAAAGTCAGCTTCTTTCCAGCCGTCTGGCTTTTTGTTCACCCTTTTCCACTACAGTTCCTGGCACAAAAATAAAGAACACTATATATACACTGTCCAATTGTTTTCAAACACAGCAAAAATTCCCAGTCTTGTCTGCGCAGCCCCCAGTTAGTCACAGAGATTCTCTGTTCGGCTCCCTCCTGCGTGGCAGCTTTAACCTTTTCCTTTCTGGATGGAAGGATGGAGAGATGATCTCATCAATGATCCGGGTCTGTGTCTATGATAAGTTCATAGAACACAATTGAGAACTTCCAGAGGGGCTCCTGAGGCCACGTTGTACAGTTTATTGTTGTATCGTCCTCCTTTTTTTTTTATCTTGAGGATTCCTGTTCGTTGGGTGAGGCCTCTAGTGATGTGCAAGGCAGAGGGGGCGATGGAGATTCTGGATTCTGGCTCTCATCCTGTTCATTCACCTCCACAGTCTTGTCATCCTGGTCTTCTTCTGGCTCTTGGACCTCATTCCCGTCATCAACATCTGCCTTCATCTCCCCTGCCTGTCTGTGCAGCCTTTCCTCCGCTTCAATTTCTTCAGAAGTTGGGATGGAATTCTTCTTGGGACGTCCTTTTGGCTTGGTGGGGGCCTCCTGTCCACCCTTAAGCACCTTGCAAATACAAAGATCTAAGTTATTACAAACAAACTGGAATAACCCTAAATATTTGCAGCAAATGATTGCAGCATCCACCACCATCGCAGAGCTGCCATATTGACTTTTGAATACTATGTTACCACCATGACAGATAAGCAGCAACTGATTTTGCAGATACTCGTAAAAGAGATCATTTCCCCAGTGAATACATTTTGACAATCTATCCATCCTATAATACGATCAGTATTGCAATCTGGCTATTTGACCATTTTTAGTGCTGTTAGTATATTCTTTTGAGGTCTCATATTTTGAGTGTGAGTGGAAGAGAATTAGGGGGTTATTCACTAACACCGAAGGCAGCCGACTCGAAGTGAAGGGAATCGGACGCTGTCCGGCTATTCACTTCAGCCCTGTATGGCTGAAAACAGCCGTACATCAGCTCCCTCCACTTCACTGAGCCGAAGTGAAGAACGTGTTCACCTCAGCCGATCCAACATCACTGTCACCGCTAGCTCCGCCTAACTGTTTACATTCGGCTGCCACCCGTCAGAATTTCATTTTGCTAAGCCTTCTACTTGTTTTCGTTCTTTTAGTTGTAGGTAGAGTAGTGAGGGCTTATTGGCCAATTGTCCTGAATCCTTTGGGACAGTCCCTGGATTTAGAACAGTGTCCTACCGGATCAGAGAAGACACTAGACATGGGGGACGCTTAAAGTTTATGGGAAGAAGAGGGGTAGGTAGGCAGTACAGGGCTCCAGGATTTCTTATGTATCTTATGCGACCTGCCTCTATTCTTTCCCGAATTCTCTTGTTAAAGACCACACAAACCCTCAGTTCAGGCCCCCCTGAAGACTAAAACTGACTCTATACAACTCGGCCATCAAAATATTCTCCTGCATTAGCCATATTTCTCTTTGATATTCTACATGGGGGTTCTGTTGGCGATACTATTTAACCCAGGGATGGCCAAACTCCGGCCCTCCAGCTGTGGGGTGAAACTACAAATCCCATGAAGCATCTCTCTTCGGGAGTCATGTCTGTGTCTGTGAGAATCTTGCAAAGCCTCGTGGGATTCGTAGTTCCACCCCACAGCTGGAGGGCCGCCGTTTGGCCAACCCCTGATTTAACCCATTGCGAATTGCTGTTCACGTCAATTAATGAGAAGTAAAATGGTAGCCAACTTACAATTTTCTTCCATTTCATCCTTCGGTTCTGATACCACGTCTTGACCTGCAGCTGTGTCAGGCCCAGAGACTGAGCCAAGTCCAGCCTGAAAAACACAAAAGAAAATGCGTCAGTGAGAAATGAACTCGGGCTGGGTTAGGGTTAATGCACAGATCGGTTAGTTGTTAGACTGACAGTAAATCGCAGGAGCGTTCGTACTTTCTGAGGGTTCACACAATAGAATACATAGGTAGCAACTTAAACGATCCAATTCAGCCAAATATAAAAACATGTTTGCAATAAAAATGTTAATGAGGTTCTATTTGGGAACCAGCATGATCTCTGTACGGTCCTGTGCCTGGGGGACGGGGCATTCGTTTGGGAGATTAGGAGCAAATGTATTCAAGGAGGACAACCTTCTACCATAATGCTCTGGAAGACTCCTCTGATGTCCCCATGCACGTCACCCAAAACCATTACAGGTCTTTCTGTATGATAGAAATTCACACATTTCTCGGTTCGCTAAAGTATCTTTCGTCTGTCGTAGCGTTGAAATCTGGCTGGACTACAAGCGGCGGAGCCGGCTCTCTGTTACCCACAGACTTTTCGCTGAGCCTCTTAATGGTTTCAGCTGACATTTTAATGTCTTTGAGATGAATGTCTCAGTCCAGAGCTATTTCTTTTCTGTTTGTCTAAATGCTTGTTATCTTCAGCATCTGGATAATAGGCAGAGCGATTGATCTCACCCCCCGCCCCCGTACTTGTGCCAACTCAGATGCCAAGGCCATATAGAGGATTTGCCCATTCTGTCTGCTGACAGCGCCGTGCAGCTGGGGAAGCATTAAAGCCAGAAACAGCTGGACCCGCCAGGCCGACACAGCATTAGGGACAGAGCAGAGAAATTGCATTTCTTAAAAGCCCTTCTCAATGAAAATGAATAGGATCATTTATTGCCTGCAGAGCCTCTTACATGCTTCTCTGTGCCTACTGCCGGAGCGCAGAAACTGACAGACGTGTTGACGTGTTCTCTATTATAAATCCGCGGGCAGCTCCTCAGATCTCACATGTCTGTGAATTTATATGCCTGAATACAGCTGCACAGTGGACAAGCCATTGAAAGTCTAGTAGATACAGGAAAGCCACACCACAACAGGACCTTTTATTAAAATAGAACATAGACCCACAATTTCCACAGCGTGAAAACTGATTTTTTTTTTTTTTTTTTTACTCTTCGGATTTTGTTCATTGGGGTGAAGCAGTTTTTGGATTGGTAGATGGGGAACTGTCACTTCTGTGTTCTTGTCTGCCTGAGTGAACTTATTTTCTTCCTGTTGCTACATGTAAGTCATGTTCCATCACTGTAATAAATGGAGATTGTATCTCCTTTTTTTTTTTTTTTTTCAAATTAAA
>NW_017308627.1:89662-99570 GCF_000935625.1 Nanorana parkeri | reverse complement strand
GGCCACTCGGTGTATATAATAATCCGGCCACTCGGTGTATATAATAATCCGGCCACTCGGTGTATATAATAATCCGGCCACTCGGTGTATATAATAATCCGGCCACTCAGCGTATAAACGTATGGTGAACCCAATGAGGATGGCGGTAGACATCTCTAGAGGTTATCTGCAGGGGAACAGTGGCAACTGGCAGAGGATTAGAGAACTGTCTGATCAATTGCATTCCCATTCAGAACAGTTGGGCTGTGTGCTGGTACCATAGACATAAGAGTAAAAAACAGCCAGAGCAGCATATGCTGTTCTCAAATTTTTGGCCGACTAAAGTTACAAAGAACTTTCAGTGTGTGCAGCTTGGTTTACATGGTGGTCACATGTGCCGTAACTCCACTCATACATCTATTCTCTGGACTTGAACCCCATACTTGGTTGCACTATATCAGTTTAACAATTTTGGTCTCCCTAATTCAGTTAATGCCCGAGTGTAGACATGTATTAGCTGTGTTCTGATGCAGGGGTAGAATAAAGTTTATAATGCCCTGAACCCTCTCATGGTCCATAATATTAAACTAGTGTCAGGCATCAAACCCCCCTCTGCTTGCTGTCAAATGGTTGTCAGGAGGATATGTGAGGAGCACCAGTGCTGGCCAGGCAGGAAGTGAAGGGAGGTTCTGTGACACCACTTGGAAGGCATCACATGCTCCCATTATTTACTTTCTGTTCCAGGTCTAAGTGACATCGGAAGGCGACCTCAGCACCCACCCATCCTTCATCTCATGTAAATGGGCCCCTAAGTCCCAGTCTGCACAAATTTTCATCTTTGACTTACCGGTCTGGAGTTGAGAGATACTTCTGTTTCTGGAACTTCTTCTCCAGTCCCATGAGTTGCATTTCAGTGAAGATCGTTCTGCTGCGCCGTGGCTTCTTCACACGAGGGGCCGCCTGCTCGATCTCTGATTCGCTGCTTTGGGGGGCTTCACTGGCGGGGGTCTCCGATCGCGCACAAGGCGAAGAGAGATGTGTGGGGGAGAGCACAGGTATGTGCAAGGACGAAGGCGAAGGGATCAAGTGGGAAAGAACATTGGGCTGGCGGGTGATGACGGAGAGAAGCGGGTATGACCGGAGCGGAGATGAACCTGTTAAGAGAGAATATGATTGATAACGCTGTTATAGGTTTGCTGTACAAAGACATATTCCTGCAATGTTAATATCATCGCTATCACACACTCCCATGATATGGGTTAGATTTAATAAGCCCCACCCCTTTAAAATCGCTATCAACTTTTCTTACATCGGACCTTACATTGAAAATGCTCAATCCACCTATTTATTTATGCCAAAATGGTAAAATAGAAGAATAAAAAAAACCTGTCCGGAAAAAAGTTGGTAAATACACTTTTCTTACCCCATCTCCCCCCTTTGGCACCTACGTGAGGGTTTCAGATCACCATCACTTTCTTGCACCATGCATGAGTGCATTCTCGGGAGATTTGGGTTGCTCATCCTTCTCTTGGATCTCACCAGAAAGGACACAGACACCACTTAAAGGAGAACTATGAGGTGAGTGCTTTTCACTCACCTCATAGTTCTAGCCGACCTGTGACAATGAGACTGTCACAGGTCGGCTCAGTAGATCGGGAGGTGAGCGAACACATACCGGCGTTCACTCACCTCTCTGACAGGGGCTGGATTCCCCCCTCCCCGCTGCGATCCACCAGCGCTGACTGGCGTAACGGACGGTGGAAGGGGCGGGTACAGCTGGCTCTGCCTCTAGATAGGCAGAGCCAGCTGTCACTCATGCAGCTGGGCGGATCTCGACATCGAAATAAAGGAAAAAAAAAATTCATACCGACAGTGAAACGCGCTAAAAAGCACGGGAAAAAAACTAGCTTAAAAATACGCTCAGGTGTGAACCCAGCCTTAGGGAATTAGGTCGATTGTGTTGCAGGAGAGATTTCAGTGATTTGGTTACCTATGTCAGGTTGGAGAAATCCCATAAGCCTCAGTGATAATTAGGGATGCACCGATACCAAGTATCGCACTCGGTACATGTACAGATACTTTTCCAGCTCCAAGACTAGACTAGAGAAAAATTCAATAGTTAGGAGGCGGCTGTCATGTGTAAGGAGCACACGGAGCTCCCGGGATTTCTACATCTCTGTTTTAATGTTTTTGTTTTTATAAATATGTATAAGGGATGCACCGATACCAGTGTTGCGAGTACGAGTGCTGATACATTTTTGTTTAGTGTCATGTGACAGTTTTTCTAAAACAATACAGACTAATGATTTCAGGACAGTGGTGGAGTACCAGAGCCCGGGCCCAGCTGCAACCGCTGCAACCCCGGTAGTTCTCATGAAAATGCCAAGTATCTGCACTGGTACTCAAAAAGTATCGGTGCGTCCCTAGTGATAATTATAGTAATACCCTGTTTCCCCCGAAAATAAGACCTACCATGAAAATAAGATCTAGTACTATTTTGTGGAATTGCTAAAAAATAGAAGACCTACCCCGAAAATAAGACCTAGTTGTGACCATTCCCAAGGCCGGTGGTGGCATAAGGGAAAACTTGAAGAGCCGCGGGAGAGAATCAGCGGTGCCAACGAAGCCGGCGCTAGAGGAAGCGAGGCGGCAGCGGAGGGAGCAGAGCCGCATAAGCCGATGCTTCCTCTATAGCCCCGCCTCCTGTGATACCAAATGCACTCCGCCTGTGAGGAATCGATAGTGAAAGTGCGCTTCCCCCATTCTGGCCAGCGATTGGTTAGCAAATTGAAAGGTACGGCGCCCCTGATTGCCCCGATCACCATATTTCTGTACATGAATACATGTAGACTTTTCCACATAAATAAGTGTGGATTGTTGTACATTAAAATAAATAAATAAGACCTACCCCGAAAGTAAGACCTAGTGTGTTTTTTTTTTTTTTGAGACAAACAAATATAAGACAGTGTCCTATTTTCGGGGAAACACGGTACAGTCACCGTAGACCTCCAGCATTGTGTGGTGAAGATCGCTAGGCTGTGTATATTGTACAGTAGTGTTGCAGTAAAATATTTTTAGTGCTTTATCCGTTGAGTGACTCAATTTGCAGCTAATGTTCGTGGAGAAAAGGCCGAGGTAAAACTTCACGAGGTGCAAGGAACGTCCACCTGTATAATTATAAAAGCCACTAATAGCACTGTCAGCTCTACGGCTTGGATAAATTAAACAGCTGCCTTTAATTAATCAAGGTCTTGAAGGGAATTGCTCACCACAGCGGTTTTCTGTTGGCTGTTTGTGAGGTAAAGCTGAGCAGCTCCAGGCTCAGAACTCACTGGATCTGGGTGGCCAGAATGGGGAAGATCAATATGTTCCTGCGAGCTGTACTGAAGGCAAATGATAACCTGTCATCAGCAGCAGCTTCTTCTGGGGCTGCATGGGTTAATGTGTCACTGTGAGAACTGTACACCTTCCTCCCAGGCAAATACTACCTGTTCTGTAATGGAAGGCGAGGGGAACATAGGAGATTAATGGATGTCATCCCTTGGCAGATTAGTGCGGACAGCAGCCAACAAACTCTGGGCTGACACTAGGAAACACTAGGAAAATAATCATTCAATGTGCAGAGCAGTGCAGCGGGCGTTCTCTGCTTCTCTATATTCTGTTTCTGTGGGTGTCACTGAGTGATTCGCAAAACGCGCGATTTGCATTTTGCGCGATAACGCGCGACTGTCACGCAAATGCTTGCATTGAGCAAGCTAGAATCGCGGCAAAATCCACTCTAAAAAGGGTCCTGCTGTAGCGACACGCGACAGCGACGGGACAGAGCCCCATTGCCATGCATTGGAGAGCGATATCGCGCGGTAAATAGCCGCGATATCGCGGGGAATTACCGCGCGATAAATCGATCAGTGTGAATGGGGCCTTATGGTGCAGCCTGAAATAATGAAATGAGAAGAGCCCCCCTCTTTCAGCAACACAGTATATTTACATACATAGGAGCTGGTAGGAGGAGCAGAGTCCTCTAGCAGAGTATCTCAGGAGAGTTATAGAGGAAGGAGCAGAGTCCTCTAGCAGAGCAGAGTATCTCAGGAGAGGAGAGTTATAGAGGAAGGAGCAGAGTCCTCCAGCAGAGCATATCAGGTGAGGAGAGGTATAGAGGAAGGAGCAGAGTCCTCCAGCAGAGCATATCAGGTGAGGAGAGGTATAGAGGAAGGAGCAGAGTCCTCCAGCAGAGCATATCAGGTGAGGAGAGGTATAGAGGAAGGAGCAGAGTCCTCCAGCAGAGCATATCAGGTGAGGAGAGGTATAGAGGAAGGAGCAGAGTCCTCCAGCAGAGCATATCAGGTGAGGAGAGGTATAGAGGAAGGAGCAGAGTCCTCCAGCAGAGCATATCAGGTGAGGAGAGGTATAGAGGAAGGAGCAGAGTCCTCCAGCAGAGCATATCAGGTGAGGAGAGGTATAGAGGAAGGAGCAGAGTCCTCCAGCAGAGCATATCAGGTGAGGAGAGGTATAGAGGAAGGAGCAGAGTCCTCCAGCAGAGCATATCAGGTGAGGAGAGGTATAGAGGAAGGAGCAGAGTCCTCCAGCAGAGCATATCAGGTGAGGAGAGGTATAGAGGAAGGAGCAGAGTCCTCCAGCAGAGCATATCAGGTGAGGAGAGGTATAGAGGAAGGAGCAGAGTCCTCCAGCAGAGCATATCAGGTGAGGAGAGGTATAGAGGAAGGAGCAGAGTCCTCCAGCAGAGCATATCAGGTGAGGAGAGGTATAGAGGAAGGAGCAGAGTCCTCCAGCAGAGCATATCAGGTGAGGAGAGGTATAGAGGAAGGAGCAGAGTCCTCCAGCAGAGCATATCAGGTGAGGAGAGGTATAGAGGAAGGAGCAGAGTCCTCCAGCAGAGCATATCAGGTGAGGAGAGGTATAGAGGAAGGAGCAGAGTCCTCCAGCAGAGCATATCAGGTGAGGAGAGGTATAGAGGAAGGAGCAGAGTCCTCCAGCAGAGCATATCAGGTGAGGAGAGGTATAGAGGAAGGAGCAGAGTCCTCCAGCAGAGCATATCAGGTGAGGAGAGGTATAGAGGAAGGAGCAGAGTCCTCCAGCAGAGCATATCAGGTGAGGAGAGGTATAGAGGAAGGAGCAGAGTCCTCCAGCAGAGCATATCAGGTGAGGAGAGGTATAGAGGAAGGAGCAGAGTCCTCCAGCAGAGCATATCAGGTGAGGAGAGGTATAGAGGAAGGAGCAGAGTCCTCCAGCAGAGCATATCAGGTGAGGAGAGGTATAGAGGAAGGAGCAGAGTCCTCCAGCAGAGCATATCAGGTGAGGAGAGGTATAGAGGAAGGAGCAGAGTCCTCCAGCAGAGCATATCAGGTGAGGAGAGGTATAGAGGAAGGAGCAGAGTCCTCCAGCAGAGCATATCAGGTGAGGAGAGGTATAGAGGAAGGAGCAGAGTCCTCCAGCAGAGCATATCAGGTGAGGAGAGGTATAGAGGAAGGAGCAGAGTCCTCCAGCAGAGCATATCAGGTGAGGAGAGGTATAGAGGAAGGAGCAGAGTCCTCCAGCAGAGCATATCAGGTGAGGAGAGGTATAGAGGAAGGAGCAGAGTCCTCCAGCAGAGCATATCAGGTGAGGAGAGGTATAGAGGAAGGAGCAGAGTCCTCCAGCAGAGCATATCAGGTGAGGAGAGGTATAGAGGAAGGAGCAGAGTCCTCCAGCAGAGCATATCAGGTGAGGAGAGGTATAGAGGAAGGAGCAGAGTCCTCCAGCAGAGCATATCAGGTGAGGAGAGGTATAGAGGAAGGAGCAGAGTCCTCCAGCAGAGCATATCAGGTGAGGAGAGGTATAGAGGAAGGAGCAGAGTCCTCCAGCAGAGCATATCAGGTGAGGAGAGGTATAGAGGAAGGAGCAGAGTCCTCCAGCAGAGCATATCAGGTGAGGAGAGGTATAGAGGAAGGAGCAGAGTCCTCCAGCAGAGCATATCAGGTGAGGAGAGGTATAGAGGAAGGAGCAGAGTCCTCCAGCAGAGCATATCAGGTGAGGAGAGGTATAGAGGAAGGAGCAGAGTCCTCCAGCAGAGCATATCAGGTGAGGAGAGGTATAGAGGAAGGAGCAGAGTCCTCCAGCAGAGCATATCAGGTGAGGAGAGGTATAGAGGAAGGAGCAGAGTCCTCCAGCAGAGCATATCAGGTGAGGAGAGGTATAGAGGAAGGAGCAGAGTCCTCCAGCAGAGCATATCAGGTGAGGAGAGGTATAGAGGAAGGAGCAGAGTCCTCCAGCAGAGCATATCAGGTGAGGAGAGGTATAGAGGAAGGAGCAGAGTCCTCCAGCAGAGCATATCAGGTGAGGAGAGGTATAGAGGAAGGAGCAGAGTCCTCCAGCAGAGCATATCAGGTGAGGAGAGGTATAGAGGAAGGAGCAGAGTCCTCCAGCAGAGCATATCAGGTGAGGAGAGGTATAGAGGAAGGAGCAGAGTCCTCCAGCAGAGCATATCAGGTGAGGAGAGGTATAGAGGAAGGAGCAGAGTCCTCCAGCAGAGCATATCAGGTGAGGAGAGGTATAGAGGAAGGAGCAGAGTCCTCCAGCAGAGCATATCAGGTGAGGAGAGGTATAGAGGAAGGAGCAGAGTCCTCCAGCAGAGCAGAGTATTTCAGGAGAGGAGAGTTATAGAGGAAGGAGCAGAGTCCTCCAGCAAAGCAGAGTGTATCAGGAGAGGAGCAGGGAAAAGAGCAGAGTCCTCCAGCAGAGTGTGCATATTCTGTTCCCAGAATACGCACTCCAAAGTATTTACATGTTCTGAACAAAGAGTAGAGCAAATGTAAATGAGCCCTCACTGACCTCTTTAGCTGTAGGCATTATGGAGAAATTCATCTTCAGATTTCACAATAGAGGCAGATCGCTTTGCTGCGATCTTTTAGGATTTTTGAGAATGAATTCCATCAGACTGCACGCAGCTACAGAGGTCAGAGATGGCTTATTTTAAACCTCTTTTACTGCTAGTTAGGAATATGTGAATTATTTAGTGCCCGTAGAGCACTATGAGGTTCAATATACGTATACAGCTATTGGTTCATGAAGTGTACAGCACCAACCAGACACTGGTACGTCATTGCAGCAAAGCAGCCATATGCAGGCAATGTCTTTGTAGAGAGATCTCTTTCACAGGAGATAATGGAAATGGAAGAATCTGAGAAAAGAAGGAGCAATCCCCTAGAAAACGTTCTGTCACACCAACTCAGGATGTTTGTGGTGGCAAATAGCCAAAGTCATCCTTCTGAGCAACTCCGAAAAGTTTCACCACTTCCTTCCCAAACCTTCAGTTGTCACTTTTGTGAGACTTTAACAAACGTGTATAAAAGCTAATTATCCGTCTATACAAGAGAGAAGCCTTTGCTGACCTGTATACTCCGCCTGCACTGATATGAACACATGGGCTGCCATTGCTGGCCTCCTTCTGGAAATGTTAGTTCCCTTGCTATATTTAAAGTGACATTAAAGTCAAAAAAATGTTTCCCTGCCCCCAATGTTAATTAAAGGACTTACCTTAAAGGAGAACTATGAGGTGAGTGAAAATCACTCATCCTCATAGTTCTAGTCGACCTGTGACAATGAAACTGTCACAGGTTGGCTCAATAGATCAGTAAGGGAGTTAACGCATACCGTCGCTCGTTCACTTCTCGATCCTGTCCCTGCAGAGAGCCGTGACTGTCAGTCACGGCTCCCTGCAGGGATTCCCCTCCCCTGTCCGATCCTCCAGCGCTGACTGGCAGAACGGACGGGGGAGGGGGCGGGTACAGCTGGCTGTGCCTCTAGATAGGCAGAGCCAGCTGTCAATCACACAGCTGGGTGGATCCAGACAGTAATGTCGGGATCCGTCCCGGCTGCGGCGTCTCAGTATACCGCGAGCTGTAGCTCCCTATATACCCCTCCAACCCCACTAAAAAGTGAGCCAGCCGCAACGCGAGTCAGTCCGTTCTGGCCAAAATCGGGCCGGAACGCACTGCATCCAGTGTGACTGAGCCCTAAAGGAAGGTCCTCCGACTGCAGCCCAATCAGGCTGCACTGCTAACCCTAACCCAAAGAGATGGGATGCACTAACATCATTGACCTAATATGGCCATATAGACTCTGTGACATCAGCACAAGCATCCTTCCCCTTTGTTTAATGTGTAGCTGCGGAGCGGGGAATGCTGGTCCATGGATGATTTGGCCTGTGGCCCCATGGCACTTCTGTGTTTGGAGGAGCTCAGGTTTGGACTGGGTTCGGTCTGAATCTGAGCACATCTCACTCAATTCCTGATTTGGAACGACGTGCAGCAAGTGAAGACAGAACTCTCTGCATACCTTTCCTAGGTCAGTTCTGTCCCATTGGCATGACAGCCAAGCTTCTGGCATTTTCAGAGTGAGAAGTCAGCAGCGGCAGTGTGTGTCTATTTCTATCACTCGGGAAAACATCAGAGTGTCATAGTGAATGCGGACAGACAGTTTTAAAGATTATCAGAATTATTCCAATCAACTATTGTCACTCAAACCAGTTTTCATGTCTAAATGTGGAATTCAGGAATTTTCTCTAAGGCGTCTCTTTACAAAAGGCAGAAAATTTGGAATAATCATTAAGTCTTTATGTGGACATTAATGGTGTGACAGGAGACTGTATGGGATCCTTGCTGGAGGGTAGATGGAGCTGACACTCCGATGACATCATTGCCAAACAATCTTCAGAAGAAATAGGATCTCATCGGCCGGGGCCAACTTTAATTTTATTGCAAAATTTTGGCATAATGCAGAAAGTGCCATTTTTGTCCGAAATAGCGGCACATCCCTGCTTGCCTCTTCTCCCCGCTGGGCGCTGCTCTGTGTCCCAGGGGAGAGACGAGAAAATGTCAGAGGAGGCCGAGTGGTACGGAAGGGGAGCGCTGTGAACGGCCGGCGTCTCTCCTCCCGCACCGCTCAGCCTCCTGCCACAGATCAGGAGAACGGTGTGGGGGCGGAGACAGCTTTCAAAGCTGTCATGGGATACCGGCCGGCGGTGCGGGGGAGGAGTCAGCTGTCAGATCGAGCTCTCCTCCCCCCGCGCCGCTTGCTCAGCCTCCTGTGACAGCTGTCAGGATGGAGAGCGGGTACAAGCCGTCAGTGATCGCTGAGTGCTTGTACATAATTGAGGCTACGGTCTGGTTACTGTGTCCCCAATTATGAATGAATGGGAAGTGATCTATATTAATCTCACGTGCCCCACTCGATATGGCCGCCGCTTGAGTGGGGCAACTCAGAATAATAACGTGCTGGGTTAGTGTGATCCTAGTTCATTTTATGACTTCATTGCTGTGCTGTATGTGTATAGGTCATTGCTGTGCTGTATGTGTATAGGTCATTGCTGTGCTGTATGTGTATAGGCCGATGCCTTGGCTGGCGCTCGTGCAGAATAAGTTTCTTGGGCAAACCTCTAAGCCCTCGTTCACACCTGACCGTTTTGTAGCGCGTTCTACGCTCGACGAACGCTCTACAAAACGGTCAAAAATATAAATTGCATTGTATTCAATGGTCTCGTTCCCACCTTGCCGTATTTCCACCCGTCCCTAACGCCCTACAAAACGGCCCACGCCTGAAAAGGTCCAGGTACTACTTTGGGCCGTTATGTAGGGCGTTTCCATTGGGATACAGCCAAGTAGCCTTCGGAAACGGTTGTGCGACTTTTTTACCGCAAATCGCCGTCGCGCGACAGACGCGCATATGCAATACGCCTAGGTGTGAACGAGACCTTAGTTGTAACGAAAGCGGAAGTCAGGCGGTCACAGAACTCGATAAGTGTCGACAGATCACCGACCCAAGTGGCTCCGTCGGATAACGAAGGGAAGGGAGGAGGAGTCCGGTGACGTCACGGACATCGACGTCACCGGACTCCTCCCCCCTTCCCTTCGTTAGCCGACAGAGCCACTTGT
>NW_017308627.1:88108-89649 GCF_000935625.1 Nanorana parkeri | reverse complement strand
AAAAAATATATAATAAAATAAATAAATAAATAATAAAAACATGAAAAAGTTAGAAAAAAAAAGATTTTGGGTTTCGGCCCAACTTTTTTTTTTCATTTAGTTGCACCTCTAAAATACATTAAAAATAACAAAACCACAACAAAAAGACTGCATTATGTAGCCCACCACTCTGCAATCCTCAGTAATACAGTGCAACATAACAACTAACTCTCCCTACGCAGACTTAACTACCCCAACATACACTGACAAATGGCTGCTCTGTGCTCCCCTTTTATAGTGAGGGGGCCGGCACATAACAAATCCCCTGTGATTGGCCTTCGTGAGCCAACTGACCTGAGTACAAAGGCAAGGCAGTGCATTGTGTTTACAAATAATGAGTCTGGTGAACTTTCACAACAATTTGCTGAGATTGTGAATTTCGAACACGCTGGATCCGCCGCAAACACATGTTAGCAGTGAACCTGAACCCCGTCCCTATGTACAAACATTTCTGGTGTATTTACAGTTATTACATCTTATTTAATTCTCAGTAAATTCAGTATCATCTTGTCCTCAGAACTCCTCTGTGAACAAGTTCCTGTGTGTTTCCCAGATTAGTCACAGATAATTAACTCCTTGTGTAAACATTGACACTTCTGCTCTGTGTCCGATTACTTGGCTGCCAAATAAGTTCATCAGCCATCAGCTCCCAAAAAAAATAGTCTGGGGGGGGGCTTGGAGCGGTGACTACTTTACAACACACACAGGTACCATGGGGAACAGACGTAGCCCCCCTCCAGAAGGAAGGACGGTGTCAGAGATGATTGGAGGATCTCCAGCCGAGTGATACACAAATAAGATAGATTGTTATTCAGAGTTCGGGGACTCGGAGAGATTTTTAAAGATTTATCTCCGGAGTTTAGTGTCACTTTAAGGAGAGCCGCTCTGATCATCATACCTGAGGAAGCACACGTTGTTCCATGAAATGCGTAACTTTAATATTGAACTTCTCTAATATTGATGCGTATAAGATAGACTGGTGATAACATCCTCAAAAGGAAAGGTCTGCTCAAGACGGGTCGGAGTTGTATCATGTAATATGTAATAATATGTGATAACATATTGATACATCTGATTTTTATGCAATGAGGTAACTTTTTAAATCCCATGATAACAATACAAAATCATAATGTATGTAAGAGACGATTTGATGGTGTGAAGGCCCCTATCTATTACAAATTTAAAGCTGAACTCCGAAAAAAATGTCAACGTACCCTTGCCGTGGGGCTACCATTTAAATGCAGATTTACTTGTCGTATCCTTAAGCCTGCTCCTCTCTGTGCGACCGCTCCCTCAGAGCGCCTTCTCTTTCGTTGGTTGTATCACGTGCAATGCAGCAGTCCTACATTTTAGGTGAGGATGGCAAAGGGCCGCCCACAACCCATAGCGTCGGAGGAAAGAGGAGACCGCCGACTGCGGGGGATGAGGTAAGTCAACTGCTTTTTAACAGTAAGTATCCCAGTCAAAAATGTGCACACAATCAGGGACTTAACTTTTATTGA
>NW_017308627.1:87265-88074 GCF_000935625.1 Nanorana parkeri | reverse complement strand
CACCATTTGGCAGGAGCTAAGCTCCTGTAAGCTCTTGGCAACCAGTAACATCATTGAGCTGGGTGGGATGCCAGACAGGGCCGCTGATAGTGCGGTCCAGTGTCTTCTCCCGCAACAGAATGACAAATAGTGCACCCAACACTAGACACGTGCACCAGCAAAAAATGTGTTTCGTTTTGATTCGGCTTTTGCTTTATTTTGTTTTTCAGAATTCAGGTCCGAAAGTCTATTCGTTTCGGAAATTCAGATTGGGACGAAATTCATTAGCGGAAATCCGTATAAACTTTCGTTTCGTTCGTTCGTTGCAGCAAAGTGACATTTAGGAGGGAAAAAAAGCTTTTTTGTTCTCAAATGTCACTTTGCTGCAACGAAAGTTCGTCCAAAAAACGAAAGTTCGTAAAAAAAAAAAACTAATCGGAAATTCGGACACGTTTGCATTCCTTATATCTGTAATTCGGAATTTGGATACATCTGAATTTCCGACATTTCGTCCGAATTTCGATTCGTAACGAAACGAATCGCACATGTCTACCCAACACACCCCTACGTGACCATTCCCTGCTAGCATCTCCCCCAACACCCCCAAACAACAGCACATTTCCTCAGGCGGCCAATACCCTAGGGACAGACCTGCATACAATGTTTGCTCTGCGGGGTGACTGAGATCGGGGGGGCTTTGGGCTGCCCAATGTGCTCTGCTATAAGAGCAGCTTTGCATTGTTGCAGTTCACCTTATACCTTGGCGCATGCAGGGCCGGTGCTAGGATTTTTGCCTGGACAGGCAAAGTTGCATTTTTGCGCCCCCCCCC
>NW_017308627.1:75825-87255 GCF_000935625.1 Nanorana parkeri | reverse complement strand
TGTCAATAAATAAGTATTTATCATTATCGTTCTGTGTTTTTATATTTAGATCTCATTAAGTTTTGGTCCATGGCAGTATGCTGCGGCCCACGTATTGTACTCTGCTCTGATTATATAGGAGCTTTGTTGATCTGGAGCTGCGTGCCAGGATTTCCAGCATGTTGACACCTGCATGGTAACAGAGCCCATTCCAAATAATAATAAAAAAAAGAAAAGCAGCTTTAATGCAAATGATTCTCCTTCCACGGCTTTGTCATCATTAAGTCATAATACGTGCCTAGCTGGATCTTGGTCATTAAATATGGTAAACGTATAATTAGATTTTCCTGATTGAATATAATAAAGTTGTCATTAGGATTTTTCATAATTAAACAGCAGCGAGGAAAACTGTTAGTGCCGAGGTGAGAGGCTTCCTCTTTCCTTATAGAGAATTGTTCTTCTGCTGGAAGATCTCCATGAATCAGCCGAAGATGCCGAGTTCCTGTTAGAGTGTTTGGCCTTCCATGATGTGCGGTGCCGCCGACACGTACCTCTGACTCAGGATCTGTACATACCAGTTCACCCACATTTTTTTTTCAGAGCCGGACACCATCCTTTCTGTGCCCATTTCTAAGAATTTTATGACATAAACACTTCACTGGTCTTAGTGTCGTCTCTCGAAGGTTGGCAGGAGATCCGCATCGCTGGTCCTTAGCGACTTAGTACATCTAATGGTTTTGCTGAAAGGAGGATTGCTGCGAGACTGCAAAAAGAGATCTCGGAGTGGCCGGATTATTATATACACTGAGTGGCCGGATTATTATATACACCGAGGGGCCGGATTATTATATACACCGAGGGGCCGGATTATTATATACACCGAGGGGCCGGATTATTATATACACCGAGGGGCCGGATTATTATATACACCGAGGGGCCGGATTATTATATACACCGAGGGGCCGGATTATTATATACACCGAGGGGCCGGATTATTATATACACCGAGGGGCCGGATTATTATATACACCGAGGGGCCGGATTATTATATACACCGAGGGGCCGGATTATTATATACACCGAGGGGCCGGATTATTATATACACCGAGGGGCCGGATTATTATATACACCGAGGGGCCGGATTATTATATACACCGAGGGGCCGGATTATTATATACACCAAGTGGCCGGATTATTATATACACTGAGCGGCCGGATTGTTATGACCACCTGACGTTTGTAGGCAACTTAGAATACATCCCCCACACACACATACAGCTCTACACGCTAATAACTGACATGCCATGGCACAGAAAGGAACAGTTCCCATTCTGCTACCTGTTCCTCAATCTGTCCTGGCAGTAAATTCTGCCAAGAAACTCCCAGAAATCCATTAACATTTCTTATTGCCTCTAAGGCTATCATTACGTTTCTTATTTGCTGTGGAGATGGCCACACTCTCATGTTGCTATCCCTTCTCCTGCGTGGGAGTATCTTCCCTGACTTCCAGCACTGACATTGTGCCACAAAGAGTCACCCAAATCCAGCAGCAGCAGAGGAGCTCAGCGTGAGATTTACACATCCGATCAGCAGCTCCTGATACCCCGCCCATAGTCAGCGATCATTGTCTATAGTGTTATATGGGGTCATGCTCAGCGATCATTGTCTATAATGTTATATGGAGCCATGCTCAGCGATCATTGTGTATAATGTTATATGGGGTCATGCTCAGCAATCATTGTCTATAGTGTTATATGTGGCCATGCTCAGCGATCATTGTCTAAAGTGTTATATGTGGCCATGCTCAGCGATCATTGTGTATAATGTTATATGGGGCCATGCTCAGCGATCATTGTCTATAGTGTTATATGGGGCTATGCTCAACGATCATTGTCTATAGTGTTATATGGGGTCATGCTCAGCGATCATTGTCTATAGTGTTATATGTGGCCATGCTCAGCGATCATTGTCTATAGTGTTATATGTGGCCATGCTCAGCTATCATTGTCTATAGTGTTATATGGAGCCATACTCGCCAACCTTTGTGTATAGTATTTTATATAGGAACATACTTAGAAACCATTGTCTACAGTGTCTGTATCTAATTTGTAAACGGCTTTTTCTGGGAACAGATTCTATTTAGGTGCATTTACCCCACGTTAATCCTGCAGAGCTTGTCTGATCCATACTTGTCTGATCCATACTTGTCTGATCCATTCTTGTCTGATCCATACTTGTCTGATCCATACTTGTCTGATCCATACTTGTCTGATCCATACTTGTCTGATCCATACTTGTCTGATCCATACTTGTCTGATCCATACTAGACTGATCCATACTTGTCGGATCAATACTTGTCTGATCCATTCTTGTCTGATCCATTCTTGTCTGATCCATTCCTGTCTGATCCATACTTGTCTGATCCATTCTTGTCTGATCCATTCTTGTCTGATCCATACTTGTCTGATCCATTCTTGTCAGATCCATTCTTGTCAGATCCATACTTGTCGGATCCATACTTGTCGGATCCATACTTGTCTGATGCATACTTGTCTGATCCATACTAGACTGATCCATACTTGTCGGATCAATACTTGTCTGATCCATACTTGTCTGATCCATTCTTGTCTGATCCATTCCTGTCTGATCCATACTTGTCTGATCCATTCTTGTCAGATCCATTCTTGTCAGATCCATACTTGTCGGATCCATACTTGTCGGATCCATTCCTGTCTGATCCATACTTGTCTGATCCATTCTTGTCAGATCCATTCTTGTCAGATCCATACTTGTCGGATCCATACTTGTCGGATCCATTCCTGTCTGATCCATACTTGTCTGATCCATTCTTGTCAGATCCATTCTTGTCAGATCCATACTTGTCGGATCCATACTTGTCGGATCCATTCCTGTCTGATCCATACTTGTCTGATCCATTCTTGTCAGATCCATTCTTGTCAGATCCATACTTGTCGGATCCATACTTGTCGGATCCATTCCTGTCTGATCCATACTTGTCTGATCCATTCTTGTCAGATCCATTCTTGTCAGATCCATACTTGTCGGATCCATACTTGTCGGATCCATTCCTGTCTGATCCATACTTGTCTGATCCATTCTTGTCAGATCCATTCTTGTCAGATCCATACTTGTCGGATCCATACTTGTCGGATCCATTCTTGTCGGATCCATTCTTGTCTGATCCATACTTGTCGGATCCATTCTTGTCTGATCCATACTTGTCTGATCCATACTTGTCTGATCCATTCTTGTCTGATCCATTCTTGTCTGATCCATACTTGTCTGATCCATACTTGTCTGATCCATTCTTGTCTGATCCATACTTGTCTGATCCATTCTTGTCTGATCCATTCTTGTCTGATCCATTCTTGTCTGATCCATTCTTGTCTGATCCAGGTTTGAAAAATTCCGCTGCCACCGATCGGTTTTGCCGATGATGCCCATTTCCTGGGAGGGTCACTACTGAAAAGTGAGCACAATTTCCCAGCACTATTTTGGCTTCTACTTGGCAATGCATTGTGGGACTGGAGGTCAGTGATGACATTTTTGAAGTGATATGGAGCGCGGGCAGAAATGAGCAGGATGTGACAATAGTGAGTAAGATTATCAGAGGAAGGAAAGTTGGGAAAGTGATATATTTATAATCCATTCCTGTAACTGTCACAGATAACCAGATCATTATTTTATATTATCTGCCCTGATCAGTGCACGGGGCTAATCCCATAATACAGTGTGCTTGTTAAACCGGGGCACAGTGTTCCTGGTTGGCACGGCCTTCCTTCGCTGCCGGGGGAATCCTGCAGTTGTTGTAGCTGCGCCGTGGCCTCTGGGAACCGTCCCTTCCACAGAGATGAAAAGGAGCCGCCGCGTCCATCTCCGCACACGGAATATGATGATCTGTCTCCATTCCTCTCCCGGCTCTAATACCGGGCACAGAGCACATAGTGAGCACACCGCAATGTGCCAGCTGTAATATGAATTACTCTATCTCAATATCTGACACTTGGGCACATTTACCAAAATAGTAGTCACCCATTCCAGCCAGTTCTCTCTGTAATATCCGCCCATTACTAAGCATTTAATTTTTACATATCTATATATATAACTAGAGCTCATCACACACATTACAATCTGACTGTACAATCTCCTTTAAGCCCCATTCACACTGAGCGACATGAAAACCGCGCGATTTTATATGTGCGATATTGTGCGACTTTTTCCTATTGTGCTGTATGCAATCAGGAGCAAAATCGCTCGAAATCCGCAGAAAAAAGGGTCATGTAGGAGCGTCGAGCTACAAGCGATATTGAGCGGCGAGATGTGAACAGCTCCATTTAAATGGATTGGATTGGATAGAGCGATATCGTGTGGAAATATGAGCGATATCGCTGCAAAAATCACGCGATAAATAGCTCAGTGTGAATGGGGCCTTAGAGCTACCAGCAACTCTTTGGTGTGAGAACCTGTCTGACTGGATACAAACTGATTGGATGGTTTAATTAGGTGCTACATAGTATTGGTGAATCTAAAGGACAATTTACAGAGATTGTATAGTAAGATTGTAATGTGTGATGACCTTTAACTGGATCTGTCAGGTCATTCACATCAAGTTCCATCATACCTTTATTAATGCCTCTTTTAGTTTACAGTGCCCTGTGCTTTCCACTGGAAGACCAATGTATACAGCAAATGTATCAACTTACTATGGTGCTCCCGACCCCGCTGTTTACTGACATGTCATCCCTATTGTTTACTGACATCTCATGACTCCTCCCCTGCAGATCAGACCAAAGTGGATAAAGGAAGATTTTGCTGCATTCATTGTTGCCCTCTATTAGCTCTCAATAAAATATCTATAAATGTATATAAATACCAAATATATATCTACCCTGTTTGCCTGAAAATAAGACCTATCCCGAAAATAAGACCTAGTACTATTTTTGGGAATTGCTAAAATATAAGACCTACCCTGAAAATAAGACCTAGTTGTGACCATTCCCGGGGCCGGTGGTGGCATAAGGGGGAACTTGGAGAGGCAGGAGAGAATCGGCGGTGCCAACGAAGCCGGCGCTAGAGGAAGCGAGGCGGCACCGGAGGGAGCAGAGCCGCATAAGCCGATGCTTCCTCTATAGCGCCGGCTCCTGTCACAGGCGGAGTCATACCAAATGCACTTCGCCTGTGAGGAATCCATAGTGAAAGCGCGATTCGCTCATTCTGGCCAGCAATTGGTTACCAAATTGCTCTTGGAAAGGTACGGCCCCCCTGATTGTCCTGATCACCATATTTTTGTACATGAATAAGTGTGGATTGTTGTACATAAAAAAAAAGAAAAATAAGACCTACACCGAAAATAAGACCTAGTGTGTTTTTTTTGAGCCCAAAAAAATATAAGACAGTGTCTTATTTTCGGGGAAACACGGTATTAGGGATGCACTGATATATTGGTCGTCCAAAACATATCGGCCCGAAAATGGCACTTTAGGCAAAATGTCGAAAGTGCCATTTTCTGGCCGATACAGCGGTACATCCGTTCTTTCTCTCCTCCCCGCTAGGCGCTGCTCTATGTCCCAGCGGGTCAGCCACTTGGCGGTATAGGCGGAGACGGCCAGCACTGTCAGAGGAGGTTGTGCTCCGCTTGCTCAGCCTCCATTGACAGCTGTCAGGATGGAGAGCGGGTACAAGCAGTCAGTGATCAGTGATTGCTGAGTGTTTGTAGATAATTGAGGACAGAGAATGGTTACTATATCCTCAATTATGAATGAATGGGAAGAGATCTCCATCACCTTCTGTCCATTCATGATTGTGGTTATAGTAACCATACTCTGTCCTCCTGTTCCTTTTGAATATTTAAAAAAATTAAAAAGTTAGAATGAAAAACATTTTCGGTTTCGGCCTGACATTTTTTTTCATTTCGGTTTTGAAATTTTCATTTTGGTGCACCCCTATATATATATATTAGGGTTGCACACATACCTAGTACAGTACTCGGTACGAGTACAAGTACCGATACTTTTGAGCTCCAAACTACACTAGAGAAAAATTCAAAAATTAGGCGGCAGCTGTCATTTGTAAGGAGCACACGGAGCTCCCGGGATTTGTACATCTCTGTATAATGTACGATTTTGTTTTTATAAATATAAATATATGAAAATGCAGAGTATCTGCACTGGTACTCGAAAAGTATCTGTGCATCCCTAATATATATATATATATATAAAGGAAGGTGGGAAGCGATAATACATTTATATGCATTTGTAAACTACAGGAAAGTTTACTGCTGAAAATAAAGCAAAAATAAAATAAATAAAATGTATTCAGTCACACTGGGGGATTTACTAACAGAATAGACGACGTTCACTGAACAATGATAATTCCTACTTTGGTTAGTGATAAAACAGTTGTTTCAGAACGTTCCTTCTATTTTCTAATAGTAAATGGGGTTTAAACCGACAACCAATTTCATCTGCCGTGATGAAACAAATCGATGGAGCAGAAATATATTTTTTTTCTAAAATGGACGAAATTCAGTGAATGTGTTTTTCCGTGCGAGAAGCTCCATTCATTCCAAAATCAAATGGTACAATGGAAGGATATTTTGAACAACATTCGTCAAGTCTCTAATGGCGTTATCGAATGTTCTGACAGCAGTTTTTGGTACAGACGTTTGAGCGCAATTATAACCGTGTAAAAGTTGTTAATCATTTCATTGTACAGTTTTTTCTTTGCACATAATTGAAAATGAACAGCGCTTCCCCCTAATTACTTTGTGTGAACATTCACTTTTCCAGGTGAACAGCTTCAACACCTTTAGTAAATCTGCCCCAATGTGTGTCCTGTGAGATCAGCTAACAGCCCTGGATTTCCGGAAAAGAGATCCAGAATGATCTGTGTGATTCCGATTCAGTGATCACGGAACGTTTCTCTTTGTGTGTTACAGTAACAATCTTCCCTCTCCCTGGGATTGTAGATACATTGATAGACTGACAGGGAAAAATAAGATATTTTGTAGATAAAAATAAGAATAATGTGCTCCCAGCCCTGATAAGAGGGACCATAGACAGTCCAGTAAAGAATGGACCACTACTCGGGGTTGTTCCACTTCCCAGAGGACAGATACAGGCAGATTCGCAGACTGGAAACATTTCTTTCCTTTTCTCCAGTGAAAAGAGTACAATCCGTTATCACGGAGAGATTTTACAGCACGTTAAAAGATCTTTTGCCAAATAAAATGGCTTATGACCTTCTGAAATCCCCATTACTACCCCAGTGTACCCAATAACCACAAAAACCCAAATCAGCGACATTGTTATTGTTTTGTGTGGAGCCCACCATCGGCGGTATATAGGAAGTGAGAGATCTCGCTGAGAACAGAAGACTGAGAGATCGGCTCGTCCTCAGACCAGCTGCTGCGATGACCTGCTGTGATCTCATCCTCAACATGGACAACCGGGGAGACCAACATATACATGAAGAACGTCTCCTTTCCTCTTCTCCATCACTACATCGCCTTCCCTCTTCTCCGTCACTACGTCTCCTTCCCTCTTCTCCATCACTACGTCTCCTTCCCTCCTTTTCATCACTACGTCTCCTTCCCTCTTCTCCGTCACAACGTCTCCTTCCCTCCTCTCCATCCCTACGTCTCCTTCCCTCTTCTCCATCACTACGTCTCCTTCCCTCCTCTCCATCACTACGTCTCCTTCCCTCTTCTCCATCACTACGTCTCCTTCCCTCCTCTCCATCACTACGTCTCCTTCCCTCCTCTCCATCACTACGTCTCCTTCCCTCCTCTCCATCACTACGTCTCCTTCCCTCCTCTCCATCACTACGTCTCCTTCCCTCCTCTCCATCACTACGTCTCCTTCCCTCCTCTCCATCACTACGTCTCCTTCCCTCCTCTCCATCACTACGTCTCCTTCCCTCCTCTCCATCACTACGTCTCCTTCCCTCCTCTCCATCACTACGTCTCCTTCCCTCCTCTCCATCACTACGTCTCCTTCCCTCCTCTCCATCACTACGTCTCCTTCCCTCCTCTCCATCACTACGTCTCCTTCCCTCCTCTCCATCACTACGTCTCCTTCCCTCCTCTCCATCACTACGTCTCCTTCCCTCCTCTCCATCACTACGTCTCCTTCCCTCTTCTCCATCACTACGTCTCCTTCCCTCTTCTCCATCACTACGTCTCCTTCCCTCCTCTCCATCACTACGTCTCCTTCCCTCCTCTCCATCACTACGTCTCCTTCCCTCCTCTCCATCACTACGTCTCCTTCCCTCCTCTCCATCACTACGTCTCCTTCCCTCCTCTCCATCACTACGTCTCCTTCCCTCCTCTCCATCACTACGTCTCCTTCCCTCCTCTCCATCACTACGTCTCCTTCCCTCCTCTCCATCACTACGTCTCCTTCCCTCCTCTCCATCACTACGTCTCCTTCCCTCCTCTCCATCACTACGTCTCCTTCCCTCCTCTCCATCACTACGTCTCCTTCCCTCCTCTCCATCACTACGTCTCCTTCCCTCCTCTCCATCACTACGTCTCCTTCCCTCCTCTCCATCACTACGTCTCCTTCCCTCCTCTCCATCACTACGTCTCCTTCCCTCCTCTCCATCACTACGTCTCCTTCCCTCCTCTCCATCACTACGTCTCCTTCCCTCCTCTCCATCACTACGTCTCCTTCCCTCCTCTCCATCACTACGTCTCCTTCCCTCCTCTCCATCACTACGTCTCCTTCCCTCCTCTCCATCACTACGTCTCCTTCCCTCCTCTCCATCACTACGTCTCCTTCCCTCCTCTCCATCACTACGTCTCCTTCCCTCCTCTCCATCACTACGTCTCCTTCCCTCTTCTCCATCACTACGTCTCCTTCCCTCCTCTCCATCACTACGTCTCCTTCCCTCCTCTCCATCACTACGTCTCCTTCCCTCCTCTCCATCACTACGTCTCCTTCCCTCCTCTCCATCACTACGTCTCCTTCCCTCCTCTCCATCACTACGTCTCCTTCCCTCCTCTCCATCACTACGTCTCCTTCCCTCCTCTCCATCACTACGTCTCCTTCCCTCCTCTCCATCACTACGTCTCCTTCCCTCCTCTCCATCACTACGTCTCCTTCCCTCCTCTCCATCACTACGTCTCCTTCCCTCCTCTCCATCACTACGTCTCCTTCCCTCCTCTCCATCACTACGTCTCCTTCCCTCCTCTCCATCACTACGTCTCCTTCCCTCCTCTCCATCACTACGTCTCCTTCCCTCCTCTCCATCACTACGTCTCCTTCCCTCCTCTCCATCACTACGTCTCCTTCCCTCCTCTCCATCACTACGTCTCCTTCCCTCCTCTCCATCACTACGTCTCCTTCCCTCCTCTCCATCACTACGTCTCCTTCCCTCCTCTCCATCACTACGTCTCCTTCCCTCCTCTCCATCACTACGTCTCCTTCCCTCCTCTCCATCACTACGTCTCCTTCCCTCCTCTCCATCACTACGTCTCCTTCCCTCCTCTCCATCACTACGTCTCCTTCCCTCCTCTCCATCACTACGTCTCCTTCCCTCCTCTCCATCACTACGTCTCCTTCCCTCCTCTCCATCACTACGTCTCCTTCCCTCCTCTCCATCACTACGTCTCCTTCCCTCCTCTCCATCACTACGTCTCCTTCCCTCCTCTCCATCACTACGTCTCCTTCCCTCTTCTCCATCACTACGTCTCCTTCCCTCCTCTCCATCACTACGTCTCCTTCCCTCCTCTCCATCACTACGTCTCCTTCCCTCCTCTCCATCACTACGTCTCCTTCCCTCCTCTCCATCACTACGTCTCCTTCCCTCCTCTCCATCACTACGTCTCCTTCCCTCCTCTCCATCACTACGTCTCCTTCCCTCCTCTCCATCACTACGTCTCCTTCCCTCCTCTCCATCACTACGTCTCCTTCCCTCCTCTCCATCACTACGTCTCCTTCCCTCCTCTCCATCACTACGTCTCCTTCCCTCCTCTCCATCACTACGTCTCCTTCCCTCCTCTCCATCACTACGTCTCCTTCCCTCCTCTCCATCACTACGTCTCCTTCCCTCCTCTCCATCACTACGTCTCCTTCCCTCCTCTCCATCACTACGTCTCCTTCCCTCCTCTCCATCACTACGTCTCCTTCCCTCCTCTCCATCACTACGTCTCCTTCCCTCCTCTCCATCACTACGTCTCCTTCCCTCCTCTCCATCACTACGTCTCCTTCCCTCCTCTCCATCACTATGTCTCCTTCCCTCCTCTCCATCACTACGTCTCCTTCCCTCCTCTCCCTCACTACATCTCCTTCCCTCTTCTCCATCACTACGTCTCCTTCCCTCCTCTCCATCACTACGTCTCCTTCCCTCCTCTCCATCACTATGTCTCCTTCCCTCCTCTCCATCACTACGTCTCCTTCCCTCCTCTCCATCACTATGTCTCCTTCCCTCCTCTCCATCACTACGTCTCCTTCCCTCCTCTCCATCACTACATCTCCTTCCCTCCTCTCCATCACTACGTCTCCTTCCCTCCTCTCCATCACTATGTCTCCTTCCCTCCTCTCCATCACTACGTCTCCTTCCCTCCTTTTCATCACTACGTCTCCTTCCCTCTTCTCCGTCACAACGTCTCCTTCCCTCCTCTCCATCCCTACGTCTCCTTCCCTCCTCTCCATCACTACGTCTCCTTCCCTTTTCTCCATCACTACGTCTCCTTCCCTCCTCTCCATCACTACGTCTCCTTCCCTCTTCTCCATCACTACGTCTCCTTCCCTCTTCTCCATCACTACGTCTCCTTCCCTCCTCTCCATCACTACGTCTCCTTCCCTTTTCTCCATCACTACGTCTCCTTCCCTCCTCTCCATCACTACGTCTCCTTCCCTCCTCTCCATCACTACGTCTCCTTCCCTCTTCTCCATCACTACCCCTCTGAACACAATCCCTGTGCGAATATTCATACATCCTTGTGACGTCCAGTAGTTATTATTATTACGCTCTCCGTGGCCCCAATGCAAATAGCTGGATGTAGCGCCTCTGTTGGAAGATGGTTTTAGATTTATGGATTTCATTAGGTAGGTTAATTAGCATTTTATTTAATTAGGCTCCACTTATATAATACAGTACAGGGTGAGGTTTGTAAACTACTTAGTTTGATGACAGATTTACGCTAAGTAATATCAGAAATAAACTGTAGAGATAAAAGCCGATATTAAAATATAAGTGCGATGTTATTGACTTGGCACTCCAGGGTGAAGTATATTATCAGGACATGAACTATGGAAATAATACATAAATAAACACCGGCTCTAGAAGTATCCAGGGGCTTCTCCTCATTGAGCTGTTATATGTGGAAAATAATTACCTCTAAATGGCCACATTTGTGAAATTTTAAATGACATTATACCTCTCACAGAACAACCAGCCTCCGCGCTGATAGGCGGTCTGGTGTTG
>NW_017308627.1:74445-75697 GCF_000935625.1 Nanorana parkeri | reverse complement strand
AATCATCGACAAGTTACAGAAACATCTTCACCCTCCAACAAATAAAACTCCTCGTTGTTCAGCCAAATGCATCAAATCTATTCATATGTCATATTTAGGGGAAATAGAGAAAATATTTGCTATTTTATCATTAAGAGTCATTAAGAGCAGTTACATATTAAATATAAAACATATGAAAGTAACATTTTTGCCACGATTAGTTGTGTTGCTTACAATAAATAAAATGGATATATATTGTTATAATCAACTTGTCCCGGAGAAAAAGTTTTCATTAACGTCTAAACAATGTACATAGGGTTGTGCACAGATCCATCTGCCTTTTATATTGGCTGCCTGATACAGAAAATACTTTTCATCTGTAAAGATGAAATTCCCTGTCCCTCCGTATAACTCATCTACCTATGTAAGAAAGCCTTGTGTTTTATTAAAGAAGAACACCGGTGAAATATCAAACCCACCCATTAGTCCAGCTGGGAATTAATTTAAAATATGTATCTGTAAATCCTGCTAGTATGATTACTGGAAATCTGTATTTATATTATCGTCAGGCCAGGTGGGGGATGTCACAGCTGCACATATACTAGCAGGATTTCAGATAAATTTTTTCTTTAATAGATTCCCGGCTGGACTAAAGAGTCAATGGGGGTGATTTACTAACCTAAACACACGCACGCACCAGGTGCGTGTGATTTTCACACAGCAAAACGTATTTATCAACCAAAAAGTCTCTAAAAGCATATTTCCACTAATGCCATATATGGAAAAATCATGCACATGATGCATATATAATGCTGCTTCACAGTTTAGACAAAAATCTCATTAGCTCATGCATTTACATTCCTGCATTCATCAACGCAAGCAACACAACATAGAGCTAATTTACACAACATCACCTTGCAATTCAGGCGGGGCTTTGCACAACACACCTGCTGGGTGTGTACACACTACAAAGGTGTTTAGATTCCACCAATAGATCATGCTGGGAGGGAACACACTACAGAGGTGTATACTTGTTCGTGGCGTGTGTATAAGGTTAGTAAATCAACCCCACTGTGTTATTTTACATGTGTTCTTCTTTAATAAAACACAAGCCTTTCCTACAAAGGTAAGGACTCAGTTGCTTTGCTATCTGTCAACCTAAGATGTTTCAGGCACTGGGGGATGAATTTTAGTTAGCCTTCATGAAGGGGAGCGCCGCTGGAGGACCACTAATGTGACGATGCTACAATGACCAGTAAGGCCTTTAAATGGG
>NW_017308627.1:71904-74384 GCF_000935625.1 Nanorana parkeri | reverse complement strand
AATGTATGAAATACAAGCAAAGCTGAACCAGGACTACAAGTACTGTGGATGGTAAGCCAGTTTGGATGTATGTATATCATTGGCGTACTTATCGGCTTGGTCAGGGTTCCACTTTAATGTTATATTATTAGAAGAGTCATTGTGGCATCTCTGCTGCAAAGCGGAATAAATGTATTTGGTCGGTGTATCTGCACATAATGTGAATGGAAGAAGAGGAAATCCTATCTGTTCATATACTGACCATCTCCCCCCCATAAGATACGGACGTATTTCATAATTCCACTTCATTATCTGTATATAGATGTGCTGACACTCACACCTGCTTCTCCATCTCTAGCGCTTACACAAATCCTCAATTAGCATTTCTGTGTGTGTCCGAGCGGACATCATTATACCTGCCTGTCAACCAGACTGACATCTCACTGTGTATTATGGGGGGAGCGGGGGCTGTTCACGTGTTAGCACCTTATTCTGGATATACAATTAGAAAGTGTGCCTGTGACTGGATTTGCCGACACTGGGATGGGATCCGCTTTCTCTACGCCAGGACGCGCGGAGCCAAAGGCACTAAAAATATGTCGGCGCACAAATTACAGAAATGTCAACTTTATTGTGGCCGTTTTCCTGCCATTCCAGGTCACCAGAAGGTCTGTGTTCAATGATATGATCATTAACATGTATGTGGAATAGGTTACATTGTATGTCTCTTCACTAACCTGGATGTCAGTATATGAATTGTAGTATAAGAAACATATGAACCTTCTGTGTGAGATCTGCAGACGGGACCGAGGACGACCGACAACTGATATAGAAGAAACATTGTATACATTTGAATGTATATGATTAACAATATTCATTATTTACATTAATAATTGTATAAATGTAAATGGTTCCCGGCGTTCTGTCATTTGAAAAAGCAGGTGAGGGAACTCCGTCACCCCAGGAAAAGAGACATTGCCTCATATATAATACAAAGAGACATTTCGTATAAATATTAATAAAACACTTTACGGTGAAAAGTTATAAAGAGGGAATTTGTATTTGATGGAATTGATCTATTAGAGAGCAGGGAATGTTCATAGATTAGTAAATATTGTAAAGCTGTGATTACTTTCAATACCCGATTATGAACAGAGGGAAATAAAATAAAAACAGATTTTTGGTAGCACGTGATTGGATGATTGAAGTGAAGCTTCATCTTATTCACTAAGCTATCATTCCTTATTCCAAGTACAAATGATCCACTCCTTTAGTAAATGAACCTCAAGGAGCTGAAATACATCTGATCAATAACGGCGAGGAATTTATTTATTTCCTATAGGTATTTATAGAGCGCCGACAATTTTACGCAGCACTTTACATAGTTGCACATTCACATCAGTCATCAGAATAAAGGAAATGTGTTTCCTTGTATTGTATACAAAGCATCAATAAAGTTGCATCTACACGTCTGCTTCACCTTATTAATGTAAATTTATGTTTTCATCACAAGGCTGAGAAATCCATGCTGACTGGTGGTCAGGGCTCGGGGGGATCTTCTGTTTACTTCAACCACCCAATCATGTGAAAGGAAATATAAAGAATATGAACTTCCCCCGCACACTATTGGATGTTAATAGTGTAAAAGGTAAATGACTCCTTTAGTAAGCAAAGTCCTAATAAATTATTGTGTTTCCTGACTTTTCATGTAATATCCCCCCTCCCCCCGGAGATTGTACTGGTAGGACTGGTGTCTAGTGCTCGGTATGTACAGTCTGACATAACAGACATTGCAGAGTACGAGTAATGAACAATTATAATCAAGAGGAAAATATAGACGTGAATAGATAAATCTTCCATCTGTCATTGCAGATCCCGGCGTTCTGACCATCATCATAAATAAAACGGACGAGCTCTGAAATCTGTCATGTGACTAAAAGCCGGTTACATCTGAAAGAATCCTTGTCTGTAAGATGGCAAATTACCGGATGCAAAAATCGGTCTGCCGGTAGTCTGGTTTACTGTCGGCGTGTATTGCAGTCATACGAGGCCATCAGATGGATGGAACTCGGCATTCACTGCAATATAACCGGCAATAACAGGCCTCCATAGAATGTCCCGGATCACGGGAACTAATAGCAGTTTATTATGGTGATTGTAAGATAAAAACAATGGGAGTGGCGAGCGCACAAAAGGTGTGGACAGTATGGAAAAACCTTAAATAACTTTAAAAAACTTTAAAAGCACTTTAAAAAAAAAAAAAAAACTTTTTATTTTATAGCTACCACACAGGGAATAATAATCCCCTGTGTAATAGCATTTGGAGGTGACAGGTACTCTTTATTGACCCTGTCACCTCCAACACAGGAGTTCTAGCATAGCACTGTTGCTAGAACTCCTGTGATAGGAACGAGCATCGGCCGCCGGGGACAGAGGCTGGGGGAGGTGACAGAGCCTGTCACAGCTCCACCGTCCAGCTTCGTCACTGCTCCACGCCCCTC
>NW_017308627.1:62415-71553 GCF_000935625.1 Nanorana parkeri | reverse complement strand
CGTCAGGTGCAATGAGAGCTCAGCTGGCCAGGCTGCCACTCGTCGGCTGATCGGGAGCAGGGGCACCGCTGTACACCGTTCTGACAGTGGAGCAGTGGTCGCTATGCAAGGGGTTAAAAAGTAAGCTACAGGCTAGGGGACCTTGCGGTCCATGGAGTGGTCGGTGTGGCTACGCGTTTCGAGGCTCTACCTCTTTGTCAAGCCAGAAGTAGTTCTGAGATCGTGCACTGGAGACACACGACAACTCCACGGACCGCAAGGTCTCCCAGCCTGTAGCTTACTTTTTAACCCCTTTCACAGCGACCACTGCTCCACTGTCAGAACGGTGTACAGCGGTGCCCCTGCTCCCGATCAGCCGACGAGTGGCAGCCTGGCCAGCTGAGCTCTCATTGCACCTGACGGTGAGCGTCCTACTACACGCACAGTGTACTTCGCCTCAACTGGTCATCCGGCCACAAGATTTACCTTCCAACATCCATGGACTGAACAGAAGCCCCACAGCCCGGAGCTCACTCCCACACAGACCAGCCACAGATTCCGCCCTGCGAGCCAGCGTGCTGACAATTAACGGCAAGATACCACCTCGTCCGTCCAAAAGTGAGTCTGCATCAATAGTTACATTGTATCTTTTAACTGTTAAACACCCAGTATTCCAGGGTTGTAGCGCTCCTTCTTTCGTTGTTTCATATTATGGTGATTGTGGCAATCCGGTGTCCTCAGAATATCATCATTATAGTGACAGGTCAGTTCTGTATCGGAGCCGACTTCCCTGGACCACCATTATATTTCCTGTCATCGTGTCTGTGGGATTTAATGATTTACTTTCATAATAAAATATTCGCTCTGCTCCCTTTCAATCTTGTCTTGAATTATATTGTAATGTCTTCCTTATATTATAAAGCGCTGTGCAAACTGTTAGCGCTCTACAAATCCTGTATAATAATAATAATAGGTGATAAATTATGTAGAATATCGTGTGTGATACATTGTTATCCCGAACGAATTCTTTCAGATTTGGGTGTTTGTCTTACAAGTTATCATTTAACTTTTCTATTTAATCATAAAAACATCCGATTCTTGTTGCTTGTATTTACATTTGGTGAGGTCAAAGTTCGTCATTTTGTTTCACACGGCGATCTGTACCTTAGCGTATTTTAGGACGTTTCCCCCGATCCCGCTGATGTATAGAAATGTAATAAACATATTGATCATTGGTTGGTGGGATATGAGTGGTGAGGCTGCAGTGGAACCATTAGAATGTCTTCCTGTCACCTTCTACCCTAACCGAACCATCACACAGCGATTTTTCACCACCGATCTGACCAATCCGAGCGTCTCTAGGAACAATTTCACAGACCGGACACATATGGACCAATGCTTCATACCGAGAGGTGACTATAGACGGCAAGTATGGTACCAAAACCACTGTCATAGGAAATACCAATCCAATGATTTTTAACATCCTGGAGATATTCTCTGCTGATTACTTTGTATAAATGAACCAAATAAAACAGTTTACTGCCACCGGCCACATTGACTACTGTGTCTGCTGTATGGCCTCATTCACACTGCCGCACGTATGCGCGCGTGTACGTGCGTATTGTACCATATGCAACCAATGCAAATAAATGGCTCCATACACACAGCCGCGTATAGAGCCGTATATTTGCGTAGCGTATATATGCGCAAAAACAATGGAACAGAGATGCGTCCGGGCAGCGTATTTCTGCGTATTTACGCGCATATACGCATCAATACGCTCGTATACGCGTACAGCACATTCAAAATTCCATTACGAGTGATGCATTCTGGGATTGCATATACGCTCGTATATATACACGAATAGACGCGTATATACGCAATATACAATTTTGCTTGTGTTGTGTGTGAATGAGGCCTAAATGTGATCATGTATGAGGAAGCTACAATAGGAAACATTGACATTGTATGAATTTCCTGAAACAGTCACAATGTAAATAACTGATTGTGGATTCTGATTGTGGATTCTGATTGTGGATTCTGGTTGTGGATTCTGATTGTGGATTCTGGTTGTGGATTCTGATTGTGGATTCTGATTGTGGATTCTGGTTGTGGATTCTGATTGTGGATTCTGATTGTGGATTCTGATTGTGGATTCTGATTGTGGATTCTGATTGATTAGATGACAGATTGTCTGATGTATGTAAAAGGAGAGGGCTGGTTGCACTCTTTACTGGTACGACCCCGTGATCGGGGACGGGTGCTTGGAATGACTAATACAGATACTTGCAGAAATGTCACCAGCACACCAAATCCTTATAGGATCCAATTCGTAGATTTATTGCAAACTCATGTCAGTTACACAAGTGTTATAAATCTACTGAATTGGATCCTATAAGGATTTGGTGTGCTGGTGACGTTTCTGCAAGATTGTCTGATGTGTCTGCACCCCAAGATTGGAGCAATATGAATCCTGCAGCAATGATTCACCAACACGTGTGAATGTTGATTTTCCCACTTCAACAATACAAATGCCAGTTGTCTTTTCAGTGTGCGGGATATTGATGTGGACGTTAGGTAATTAAATTCGGCAGTTTGATGACCATGACAAAGGGAAGCAGTTGGCAGATCTTTGTTGTGATTGACGATCAGTCTGCCTGTGTATGGATGGCCTCATAACAAGGTTATTTGTTTCACTTTACTGGCATTGACTTTGAACACTTCATCTCGTGCAGAGCAATGTCCAGACACAGCGGCCACTTGTGGTTCTCTCACTTTTTCTGTATCTGATGGGGGAGACGGATTTGTATTGCCAGCAAAATTCATTTTGCTGGAACAGACGACTTTGCAGAACTTTGGAGACTTGAATCCCCTTTTTTTTCCAGTGATAGAAACAGAATATTTTATTGTTTTCAGCTCCATAAAAACAGACATTATACCCCGCGTCTGCTCTGCCCTCCCAGGGGAAGCTCACTGAGCATGTTTATGAAGCACCAAAACAAGAAATAACATCTCACATGATAGTCAATGTATATAACTTGATACAGGATTTTCAGAGGGAATGTTTTGCAAATCAGGGGTCTCCGAGGGAATGTTTTGCGGGGTCTCTGAACGCAGCGCGCCTCATTACTGACAGAGAATCCTCGTGTTCGTGTTATGGGAGCTCATCATTGTACTACACCGAGTAAATTATGTTTAGTGGTTGTAACATTAAATAAATGAAGAGATGAATTAAGAGTGAGAACACTTAAGAATGAGAACACTCATGGACCTATACACACACACACACACACACACACAACAGGTTGGACTTGATGGACTTATGTCTTTATTCAACCTCAAATACTATGTAACTATGAATTGTATATATTTAATATTGTAGCAATGCATTCTATAATAAATAGAAAAACTTCCTAATGCTCAGCAGAATCCACATATGATATTTCGCTTCCATCTTCCCTTACTTAAGATTTAGATTTTGGTTTTGGATGAGGACGGTGCGGAGACTGTTGCCGTCCTATAAATCTTCTGGATTAATATTTTGTGATTAATACAATTGTTATCTTTGTACTGTAATAGTGATTCATATATTATGCTTTATTATCATTGCAGGGATCTGATGAATACAATTTAAGTGTTTTAAAGCTGATAATGATTCTGATATCATTCACTAATAAATTGATCGATTGATTCGGACTCGTGTGTTTTTATTATTTTCTGTCGTATATCAGTCGGTTTTATTCCAGACTGAACACATGTTTTGCATTCTATATGATTGCGTATAATACGTATGATGGCGATAATGTATATTATATTAGGAGGGATTGATGGGCAACTGAGAAAATAACCCAAAATCTGACATTTGATAGAAACAGGCGAGTCTTCCTCCGTGTTCACCGGTGACTATAGTGTTTGTGTAACACTCTTCTACTTGTAGTAATATATCACTACTACTACACAATATTTATTAATGTGTCCTAACATCACCGATCAATGTTCTCTGCGTCTTTTTATTTATTTATTTTAAATGTAAGGATTGCCAACAAAAGCATTCGAAGAAGCCATTTTGAATATGAATATATGACGTCCGTGCGCAGAGATGGCAAGTAGTATTTTAAAAAAAATTTTTGAATGTGAATTTTATATTCTTTCTTTTAGAAAATTATAACGACAAAGTTGCATTTTTAGATCTGAGACATGTAAAATGTCACTTCCATACTATTTAGATTTAAATACTGGGGTGGATTTATGAAAGTTAGAATCAGCATTTAGCAGTGCAGAATATTAATATTATCCTATTATTATTATTATTATTATTATTATTCAGCTCTGAAGAATATTACACCGAGGGATCACACTAGGATCGGGTTGTTTCTGGTGTTTTTGGATTATTCACGTATTATTATTATTAATGTATACATTGTGCCATTACATTTATTTTTACACTGTGATGGTGTAGTTGTAATTATTTTTCTGTGGGGTAGGTGTGACAGAGTATTAAAGTGCAGAATATTACATATTAATATTAAGAGACTGTCAGCTCTGCTGAGTCCAATAAGAATCACAATGATTCCATTTATTTATATATAAAAGCTTTACAAATATTTATATATAAAAAGTAATGTTTTGCTAATTTTTAAATATGCATGAACCAATTTATGTATAAATAATTGTATTTTATAAAATAAGTAATACTACATAAAGATCAGTTAGGAATATTTTGTTATTAGTTCTATGATTTAAAACTGTGTTTTTGTTTCTTACAGAAGAGTCTACACGGATATGCGCATAGACTCATTTTTGGCAAACAAATACATCTTAATATTTGTATAATTAATTTTATTGCAGTACAAATATATTTCCTATTGTATACACTGCAGCTAAATATTTTGCTTCCTTATTTAAATCAAATCTGTCATTCGATCGGATTGTGCTGCCATTGTTGTGCCATTTGTTTTAAAGTTTGACACGATTGCAGAGAGCAGCCTATTGCTGCATGAAGTCTGACGTCTGGACGCTGCAGAATATTCTTCATAATAGTCAAATCATTAACTGTAAAATGGATTTGGACAAAGCCAATAAAAAACTATTTTTGTCGAGTTAGTGAAATGCTGTGTGTAAAAGATTTTATATTATGTAAAATACGTAATTTATCTTTCAATTCCTAATGCAAATTGATAATGGGAAGAGACGATGCTCCAGAGATGGCATTTGTATACATTGTGTCGAGTCAAGCGATTTCTATAGAAGATATGTCAACACATTCAAATTTATGTTTGTTGTTGAACTCTGTGATTTGGAATCATTTTACATTTCAATAATTATTTTATGGTGAAGAAACATTGAAAATTATGGCAATTAAATCTACTCTGTAATTACCATAAAAGGTATATTTTATTGTTTTATCTGACACCTCCTTCGGTGAGATATAGTTACATAGTTACATAGTTAGTCAGGTTGAAAAAAGACGCATGTCCATCGAGTTCAACCTATATGAGAGATGAGATGTTTATATGGTTTGCAGCGCTGCGCCACACTCTTTTCTAGTTTTAGTTTTGCCGGTTTTGGTACTTTTATATTTTGCAATATTAGTTTGTATTTTTGAATATCTTTCCATTCATCTTATGAGTCAGATTATGAAAGAAAATGATCCCAATGCTGAGTGATTTCCCCAAAACAATTCTGATCCGTCAGCCACTGAAGTGTTTCTTTCTGCTGCCATAATGTTGGTGTTAACCCGCAGCAGATCTCCGTCAGCTGGGTATATAATGACAATAAAACTGTCCAGTATTGTGAACTTCCAGCCCATGCCAACCATTCATTGCTTTGACAGGCTGCATTGTGAAAATACACAAATGTTTTCCGCACACAAAAGCCCGATTGTGCACTGATGGTTTTTTACTGTCCAAAAGTCTCTTCTCATTCAACAAGCCTCATAAAGTGCTCAGCCCAGAAATATGTTTCTGCAGCCGTCCACCAGTCCACATCCTCCTCCTGACCTCTCCCAGCATGCTCTGCGGGGGAATAGAGTGTTAGCTCTGAGGCAGAAATGGTCAGATTCTGTGAGTGAATACTTAATAAATAATAGGGCATTTACTGCCTGAATTACATTGTATAAGGTCATCGTGTTAATGGATCATATACATGAAACATACAGTTGTGGTGAGGAAAGGAGGGGGGAGGCGGGGGAGGGTCTGTCAGCGACATTTTATTTTTTTATATCTAGCCTGTAAATCTGTAATATTTTCATTTGTACATAACATTGTCTCCCTACTGCATAAACCATTTATACAGATCTCTGGTGTCCTGACGTAACAGCATTTGTTTCATTATAATTTGCTCTACATTTTGCGAAAAAAAATAATTATTCGGTTTATAAAAGTTCTAGATCTTGAAAAGTAAAAATATGAAACGATTAGATTTGCACAATTTAAAAAAACGATTCTATAAACTCGCAGCCTGAATCCATCGATAAATAATGTGTGGGAGGCGTAATTGTTTTCAATCATTGACAAAGTTGTCGCCCATAAAATTGATATTTTTGGCTTGTTTTGTCAATCGATGAAAATGGTGCAAATGAGAAAAGAAATTCCCAAGAAGTTTTATAAATATCAAACGTAAGAAAAATCGAATAAAAAACCCCAATATTGTCATTAATAACTAGGCCGATAAGATCATTATTTTATTATTCCTCCTGTGCTGTGCTCTCAGTCCTCCCACTCCGTGGATCATTCATTTACTTTCTGGATTTTAAATCTCTTGCAGAACTTTCACTAAACTACCAGAACACCATCAACAGAACCCCCACCAGTCCAATACTGGAACCCACAGGGATATCACAAGGAAACGTTAGGTTCAGGTACTGACAACGCGCATTATAAACCGATTTACACTTTGAGATTTGCACACATTGAATATATACAGTCAGAAAGCACCTGTTACATTGCGATTATACGCCGTATAACATTCCGTATTACAAACATAACATGTTACGTGACATAAAAGCATTGCAGTCACCGGTAATAGGAGACTCAACTCTATATACGTCCACTCATCTATAATATACATTACAATCGTTTGTCCAGAAGACGTTCTAATATAACAACATTGTAATATCATTTTTAAAGCCTTTAAGTATTTCCTGTATAAAAAAAACATACACATACTACGTATAAATATACATCAGAGGGGAAAGTCAGGCAAGTTCAAGGTTAAAGTTCTGCTTCCTAAAATGAATTGCAACTAAAATTTTATAGAAAATCATAAACTACAAGTCATTTTTAGTTATTTCAAAGCGTAATGTCAGCTGCAGACACACTCAGAAATCGGCAAACCCAGACTGAGAGGAACTGGCAAGCGCCGGATGTAATAAAATGATAGATTCTGTGAATAATGTGGCCTATATCATCCGGTCACGTTGATCTCCCCCCCTCCCATCAAGTTCCTGGGGTCAGTAGTCATACTTTTCTCTGCAACAGTTGTCAGGATCACTTTCACCGCTCTGTGTGCGTCTTATGGAGTATATACCAGTGGTAGATATTTGTACAGTACGCTACTTTATTATTATAAATGATGTTCAATAAGTAACACAAATTCAAACAGCACCTCACAGGGCCAGGGAGCAATAACCTGATTTATACCTCTCCAGATGATATGCACTATATAATAATACAAGTATATATAGAAATACCACCTCTGTAGGGAGCAGTGAGGTGGAAAAAGAAGTTATACTCCAACCAAAATTAGATAATTAATCAGCCAAATGGCTTACTTTATAAATTAGTAAAATATAATGTATACATTTAAGAGAGTATGAACACAGCAGACACCATGACAAGGACCTTATATTAAAATTGGCAACGATGTCATGTAATACAAGTAGAAAGCTGACTGCAGTGCAAAGCAGAGACTGACAACGTTTTATACTGCCGAGCGAGCGCCGGGACCCCTCCAAATAAAACGACACCAAGAACTCGGACTGATGCCATCCCCGGGACCCCTCCAAATAAAACGACACCAAGAACCCAGACTGATGCCATCCCCGGGACCCCTCCAAATAAAACGACACCAAGAACCCAGACTGATGCCATCCAAGCAGATATAATAATAATAATAATAATAATAATGTTTCTTGTTCCGTCTTCTGTTATCACTCTGATAAAACGTATAATGATATAAAGTATCTGTTCTAGTTACGTTTTTTACAATGTTTCTCTCTCAGCTGGTTGTAAAAGTGACTTGTAAAGTGCTATTGCTGTATTATTTCTTTATAACCCCCACTGGGAGGGGGAGGGGGTATAAAGAAATAGACATCCACATTAGGCGTCCATTTCCAAGCATTAGACAACCAGCATGAAGAATAGTGGATTGCTATACTGTAGTTCATTTTCACTTTTTGCACTGTTATTAAACTCAATCATTCCCCCCCCCCCCTCCCCCCCTTCTCCCCCCAGCAGGTCACAGTGATGCTGTTTGGCCAGTGTTGGTGTTCTGCGGGGCTCTGTGAATGTTCAAAGTGAAGATGTCCTGAACTCAATCTGCTGCACCTCAGAACTCCTCAGTCCCCATCCAATCAATCAGAGGTAACTACCAATTCTTCTAATCTATGTTTTCCAGATCAATCACATAGAAAACATTGGCTCTGCTTACTCTGAGTCTGTATGGTGGGAAAGTTGTGTGTGTGCGGCTGAGGAGTGCGCATGCGGAATATTACTCTGATCAGCTGATATTTTGTTTCCTGATTCCATCTATTATTTATATATAAATACTATAATAAACTGTGATGACACTTCTGTCCGGATCATACTTAACAAACTTCACTACAGTTATGTTTTAATGAGGAATATCAAATCATATAATAAACATGTGACCATCCATGTTCCGGGGCCCACTAATAATGGCTTTGCTGCCCCCCGTGGCACCGCGCCTTACGGTATTACACAATACAGTGTGTGCAGATCACATCATGTGTACATCTGTCACAGTGATGACATTATTTACGGCACGATGTGTAACATGACACATAAAACATATCAGTACCATACTGTGCGTGGAATGAGTCTGCCTGTCTCTGTACACAGGGATGTTGTCATACACAGACACCCTGTTGTCACCTTTTATCCCCCCCCCCCCCCCTTTAATTCTTCCTTTCTGATATAC
>NW_017308627.1:60086-61351 GCF_000935625.1 Nanorana parkeri | reverse complement strand
TTCACCTTTTTTCCCCCCCCCCCCCTCTATATCATTCATACTGTACTGTATACATAATACACTGACAGGTGAGCAGAGAGAAACAGATCCAGACAGACAGATGGAGATTGCAGTGTCTGTAGCCGATCCCAGGCACTGTCTCCTATGAGCAGAGTGTGTATGTAGTTTCAGCAGGCACTCACCGGGGCATGAATGCAGGGGCTTGGGTCGGACCAGCAGGGAAGGGCACACGGAATACAGTGACAGCTTCTCAAAGTAATCGCAGGTCTCCTTGGATAGAATCTCATCGATCATAAAAGATTTGTATCGCCGCCTGGCAGCCTTGATTTGTCCCGGGGCGGAGAGTCGGAGCTCGGCCTGGCAGTGCATGCTGGGGGGGGATCCGGGTGACACTGTGCCGTCCTCTCCGCTCCTCTCTATATAAACTTCATAGCAATTCCCTTTTTAGGAGTCTCCAGCTGTCAATCAGTGTGTTGTGTGATCTCTCCCGGATCACATTGTGTGAGTGCAGGGAGGGGGCTGTCTCATCACCTCTGTGCCTGCCTCCTACACACCTCTGTCTGCACCCTCTACCCTCTGTGACCGGCTGTCTCTCTGCTCACTCTGCACCTCTTATAGTCTGTCTCTTCCCACTCTGCATTTCTCACAGAATCTCTCTGCTCTCTCTCTTCTGTCTTCATCTCTGCTCTCTCCTCTCTTTTCTACTCTCTCCTCTATCCATTCTTTCTTCCTCTCCTCTCTCTCCATATCTCTCCTCAATGTCTTCTCTCTTTCTTCATCTCTGCTCTGTTGTCTCTTTTCTACTCTATCCATTCTTTCTTTTCCTTCCTCTCCTCTCTTTCTTCCTCTCCTTTCTATCCATTCTTCCTCTCCATATCTCTCCTCAATGTCTTCTCTCTTTCTTCATCTCTGCTCTCTCCTCTCTTTTCATCTCTCTCTCTCTCTTCTCTCTCTTTCTTCCTCTCCATATCTCTCCTCAATGTTTTCTCTTCTCTTCATCTCTGCTCTCTTCCTTAGTCTCCCCTCTATCCATTCTCTCTCTTTGTTCCTCTCTTCATCTCTCTCCATTCTTTCTCTTCCTCTATTCTTTCTTCCTCACTCTCCTCTCTTTCTTCCTCTCTCTCTTTGCTCATGCTCTTTTCCTTCCTCTCTCTCTTTCTTCCTCTCCTCTCTCTCCATATCTCTCCTCCTCTCTTTCTTCCTCTCTCTCTCTCTCTCTCTCTCTCTCTCTCTCTCTCTCTCTCTCTCCATCACCCCCTCACTCC
>NW_017308627.1:46802-58194 GCF_000935625.1 Nanorana parkeri | reverse complement strand
CTCCTCTATCCATTCTTTCTTCCTCTCCTCTCTCTCCATATCTCTCCTCAATGTCTTCTCTCTTTCTTCATCTCTGCTCTGTTGTCTCTTTTCTACTCTATCCATTCTTTCTTTTCCTTCCTCTCCTCTCTTTCTTCCTCTCCTTTCTATCCATTCTTCCTCTCCATATCTCTCCTCAATGTCTTCTCTCTTTCTTCATCTCTGCTCTCTCCTCTCTTTTCATCTCTCTCTCTCTCTTCTCTCTCTTTCTTCCTCTCCATATCTCTCCTCAATGTTTTCTCTTCTCTTCATCTCTGCTCTCTTCCTTAGTCTCCCCTCTATCCATTCTCTCTCTTTGTTCCTCTCTTCATCTCTCTCCATTCTTTCTCTTCCTCTATTCTTTCTTCCTCACTCTCCTCTCTTTCTTCCTCTCTCTCTTTGCTCATGCTCTTTTCCTTCCTCTCTCTCTTTCTTCCTCTCCTCTCTCTCCATATCTCTCCTCCTCTCTTTCTTCCTCTCTCTCTCTCTCTCTCTCTCTCTCTCTCTCTCTCTCTCTCTCTCTCACTTACTCCCTCTCTCTCTCTCACTTACTCCCTCTCTCTCTCTCCCAAATTCAAATAAACTTTATTGGCAGGACCAAATACATTTCAGCATTGCCAAAGCATATGGGGAGGCTTTTTGGGATTGGAGGGGTGGGGGGTAGTGGAACATTGTTAGTGTTAAAGAATGATATTAGGGGAATAGGTGAGTTCGGGGACATTATCAGGGGTAAGGGATAATATGAAGAGGGATTGGGGTGAGTCCATGTTGGGGATTTATAAGTGCAGGATATCGCATGTTTATCTCAGTCTGTGACATTCTGTGACGTATTGTGCAGATATTTTCACCGTCGGCTCCTCTTCTCCCAGTACAATGTGGAGTTTCCTCGTCTCTTCTATAGAGGTGAAGTCCGGGATGAGAGCGGAGAGTCTCTGGAAATGAGTGTCCCTCAGTGCTGAGTACTTGGGACACTGTAGGAGGAAGTGGACCTCATCTTCCAGGGCCCTGGGGTGAGTCCATGTTGGGGTCCAGGAATTCTCATGTTCCTCTCAGTTGGTGACATTCTGTGACAGATTGTGCAGATATTGTCACCGTGGGCTCCTCTTCTCCCGGTACAATGCGGAGTCTCCTCGTCTCTTCTATAGAGGTGAACTCCTTGATGAGAGTGGAGAGCCTCTGGAAGTGAGTGTCCCTCAGTGCTGAGTACTTGGGGCCCTGTAGCAGGAAGTGGGCCTCATCCTCTGGGGCCCCCTGGTCACACTGCTGGCACAGTCTGCTCTCCCTGGGCTTGTAGGTCTGTCTATGCCGCCCTGATTCCATTTCCAGGCTCTGGGCGCTCAGTCTGTACCGGCTCAGGATTTGCCTGCCTTTGGGGTCTTGTAGTGCCTCCAGGTGTAATAATCCAACCTACTTACCTACCTACCTACTATAGGTCTGCCCTTCCCCCTATATCCTCACAATGGAAGATTAATCCAACCTACTTACCTACCTACTTAGGGGTCCCCCATAACCGTACATTATACTGACTCTACACACCCTCTATACAGAGAACAGACTGTCCTTCTATCACTATTATTTAATTATAACAGCTTTGCTCCCCTCCCCCATACAGGCCTACTCTGATCATTGTGGTCGGGGTGCGTCGGTCGGTGTGGGGGGGGGGCAGAGCTCTGATCGCTGAGACCGGATCCTCTATTCACACACAGATCCGCTCTGTTGGAGTCCCCCCGATCCCTCCGCACACATCGCCCGTCCGATTCATGTCACCGCCCACCTGATACATCGCTCACCCGGGCTGCATGCGGACCATAATGCGATGCGTGTGATCCGAACAGGTGACCTCATACACGGATAGGCCCCACGATGCGATCCGCCACCGTGCCAATGAGAGCGGCGAAGGTGACGGGAGAGATGATCGGCTGCAGTAGTGCCAGAATTGTACCAGTCATTTCACGGGGCGCGCGACCCGGTCCGCTTGAAATGCTGACAGGCAGACCCGATCGGACTACGCGTGTGAAAGGGGCCTCTGAGACACGAACAGGTTGTCACCGACACGCAGGCAATCGGGGCTTGTACACCCCTCTAGAATGAATGGGGAAATATGATCGTTATCGGCCAAACTCCAATTCAGAGCCGATTGTATTCATAGAGTTTATATAAATCAGAAGGATCATTATTATTACCATACACAGTACAGATCTGATTGGACGATTGTTTGTAGCCTGCGGTTGGATTTAAAGGGCCGGTCTAAAAATGGAATGCAAAGAATATTTTTCTGCAGTTGGTGAAAATTTTGTAGTTCAGCGACCCCCCCACCCCTCTTTATTGGGTCACCTATTAGCGATAGAAGCTTCCGGATGGCTTATTAGAGCTCCTTCATACCAACGTGCACAGAACATGCGTTGGAATCAATCACGTGCGGTCACGAGCGGTGTGCGTTCTTATAATACATTGCGGTGCTCATGTTATTCTTTTTCTCCCCCTAGCTGTGTGTAATTCTAATGAACTGTGACACATTGCTCTGCATCACAACGATTCGGATCTCGCTGCACAAAAAACGCATCATGTCCTTCTCAGCGCACGACAACGCAGCGCGTAATCTGAACGCAGTCAATAAGACAAATCACATCGTTCTCGTGTTGGGGTTTTGTGTGGTGATGCTGCACGGAGCCTCAGATGTGAATTGGGGCCCAAGGGCTTGTTCACACCAAACCCAGTGCGGTTAGTGGCTGGATGGCATGCAGCAAACCTCCCTGCGTTCTGGGGCAAGGAGGGGGCAGAGCGATCGCCCACACCAGAATGCATGGCACAGCAATGCCTTCGGTGCAATCGCAAAATAAAGTGCATGCCCCAGACCGGGATGTCTTTTTATCTGGACCATGAAGATGAGACCACTTCTCACCGCTCAGTTCAGTTCCAGAGCTTTTAAAAACAGTCCAGCGCGCTGCATTGTTTCTGGTCTGGAACGCATCGGAACGCATCATTTGCCGTCTCATTTATCTTTTATGTTTCTATTAACACCAGAGAGGAATTCTGTCACCGAGGACAGGAAGCCGCTACGTCGCGATTTACTAATAAACGAACGTGTTTACACCGTCTGTCAGCATACAGCCTGATGTTGCTCCAAATTCACTCCGGGTGAATCATTTGTTTGCTCGCTGCAGCCAAAATTCCGAAATCTGTGCAACTTTCTCCTTGTGAGAATTCCAAACAATGGCAACAAAGCTTCTGAAAGCTCCAAAATATCCGGAACGAGTTCATTTATTTATTTTATTTTTGTTATTTCTGAAATGTTTTTAGTTTATTGGAAACTTTGTAACTGAAATATTATTATTCTGAGCGAGTTACAGAGTCCAGGCAGAGTCACATTAGAAGCGTGATGATTTTACAGACATTCACCGCGGGACTCCTCGGGGGTCAGATTATGAATGTTAGCACTTTGTGAATCTTGGGTGAACATTGTGTGAATCTCGGGTGAAAACACTGACAAATCGATCTCTTGGCATTTTAGTCATGAACACCCTGCACAGGATCCGGAGGGAAGAGAACTCGGAGAGTCAGCAATCTTCCTGACACACAATCCGACTGATTAATAAATTGTATGAATACTCCCATCATCTCATCACCCCATCAGCCCTCCTTACCATCTCGTCCTGAAATGTATTGTGATTGTAATGTCTTCCTTATATTGTACAGCGCTGCGCAAACTGTTGGCGTTATAAAAATCCTGTATAATAATAATAATAATAATTCCGTTTTGTGAAAGTGAAATTCTGTTTATTTCCTCTGCACAGGACGGGATACCGGAAGATTCTCAACCTTATTAAATCAGTCAGATTCACTATAGGAGAGGAGCAAATATTCACCCAGCTTAGTGAATGAGGTAACGTTTTGACGACTTCAATCATCCAATCGCGTGCGAGCAAAAATCGCGTTCATTTTTCAATTCATTCTGTTATTTTGTAACAAGATGTTTGAATTTGTCTTTCACTCATTTTTTCAGTGTAGAGAGATTTATGTAGCAGTGAGCTTTCTTCAATAATTACAACAATTGTGCTGAATACATCTGATAACAAAGACTTTCTGTATTTTACCGACTGCAACAGAGTTACAGGAAATGTTTGAGGACAAATAATTATTTCTTGTCACATAAACACAAAATGTAATAACTGTGGCAGGAAAAAGTGTGATGTGTGTGTGACACTGAGGAGACACTGAGGAGACAACGGCACAGAGTTCATCTTCATCTCGTTCTTTTCTTTTTCTTTCTTTCTTTCTTTCTTTCTTCCCCTCTCTCTCTCTCTCCTCTCTCTCCCTCTCCCCTCTCTCTTTCTCTCCCTCTCTCTCTCCTCTCCCTCTGCCTGCTCTCTCTCCCCGCTCCTCTCTCTCTCTCTCTCTCTCTCTCTCTCTCTCTCCCTCTCCCTCTCCCTCTCTCTCTCTCTCTCCCCCTCTCTCTCTCTCCTTTCTCAGAATTTGAACAATTTACACACAATAATCACATCAGGAAATATTATTCTGTTTTTATACTTTGGAGGAAATCTTTCAGTCAGATTCTGTGTAACATTTTCTTGTTTTCTTCTTACGACACATAAACACGTTTTCTCTTTTTCCTTCTTTTGAATGACGGCCTCGCATAGCAGACTAATGATTATAATTGTGATGTTGTGTTTGGATACGTTGTAAGGGGAGCTGAGACAGCACAAGGTCACCGGCGTTCCGTGCTTTTTCTCCGTTCATCGACGGGCAGTTAATATTTGTTCCGTGACATTGGAGTGTGGAACGAATGTATGTTTTGTGTGTATTAATAATCGTGTCACATTGTCCTGATTCTGATAACGGAACGTGTGCCTCTTCCACTGAATTCAGTCTTTTATAAAACACCCAGAAAATGACACATTGTACACACACGGCTTCGTTTGATTGAATGCGAGATAATCACAATCCTCTGAGGAAGTAATAATGACGTTCGCCTGACATCACCGTTGTTACAATTAAGTCCTGATATAAATATCAATATAAAGTGACGATTTTCCGTCAGATACAACAGTGAACGTTAAAAATACATTTCACATTAAAATAATTTGTATTAAACTTGATTGTAATTTCCAGTTTGGATTGTTTATTTTTGCCTTCCTTGTCATATTCTGTGATTGTATATTGAACAATTATTGGAGATAAAAAATGTTTGTTATCTATTGAAAAGGAGAATAATTCAATTTCTCCTTTTCATAATTCCTCTGTTGGAGCAAATTGAACCGTGCTATATAGGGATTTTTCTTTTGCCTTGTTCTGGATCAACAGCGCGTAACTGTGTTCATAGCGTTCTATTTTAGGTTTTTCTTCTTTTTTTTTTTTTTCTCTTATCTCTATAGGTTGAACTGGATGGACTTGTGTCATTTTTCAACCTGACTAACTATGTAACTATGTAAAGCTTACATATCCGTATCATGAATCTAAGAAAATGTTAGCACAGCTCACAGTTCAATCATCACATGGAAAGTTCAGATTTTATCATCAGATTGTAATGTAAATAATCGAAATTCTGATAAATCAAAACTGGAGGAAAAAAAAAAAAGAATGAAAACAAAATTAAACTGATCAGGTCCAACTTTCCATTTTAATGAAAAAATAAAGTGTATTTAAAGCATTTTTGTTTTGTTTTTGCATGAAGTGGCGAGGAGTTCATTGTAGAATTGTATAAAGTGAGTGGAGTTGTCACCAGAGTAGGGGTAGAGGGGGGATGCCTCAATGGGGACACTTGTCCCGATGACAATAGTCTCAAGAGAGAATTTCCTTTCTGTTGAAGAGATCTCTAAAACGGCTTTAATATACAACGCCAATTCCAAAAAGTTGGGACGCGGTGTATAATCTACATAAAAACAGAATCATCTGCAAATCTCATAAACCCATATCGTATGCACAATAGAAAATAGAAAACATATCAAAATGTTTAAACTGAGAAAATGTACCATTTTAAGAAAAAAAATAAGGTGATTATGAAATTGATGGCAGCAACACGTCTCAAAAAAGTTGGGACAGGGAAACAAAAAGCAGGCCAAGTAAGTAGTACTAACAAGGAAGAGCTGGAAGAACATTTTGCAGCTAATAATGTTAATTGACAACAGGCCAGTAACATGATGGGGTATAATAAGAGCATCTAAAGCTGGGCACACACCTTACAACCATCGCAAGACTTTTGTCTTGCGATGCTTTTAACGTACTTAAAAAAAACGTACGATCTGCCCATCTTGCATAGGCAGATCGTACTTGCGATGATCGCAAGCCACGCCCCCTGAGGGGCGGGCTTCCGATGACCGCAATGCGGAACGGGCAGTGTGCGCTTGCGCACACCGGCCCGTCCGGCTTTTATCTCACAAACATGCTACACACCCGCCGAACGTCGTACGATGCTCGGCGGGTTTTGAAACATGTCCGTAAGTTTAAAGTCGTGCGACCTTACAGTAGCAGAGGTCGCGCGGCTTCCACACACCTTACGATAATCGTACAATCGCGGGATTTCCCGCCATTATCATACAATTATCGTAAGGTGTGTGGGGACCTTTAGAGAGTCGGATCTCTCTAACTTCCTGTTTTGTCTCAACAGAGGAAGTGAAAAGAATCCCAACAAACACAGAAAATAAAAACATCTCATTAGGGATTTTAACCGTTCCTTACTTTATCCAAATATTTAAAAAAACTAAAGTTGGGTTTAGATTTAGTGTCGGGGAGTTTTGATCGGTTGCTATGGGCGGCATCATCAGTTTCAATGATTTCTAAAGGAGAGATTTTCACTCTTGGTGACGCGATCCTTTATTTGCACGAGGCAGCCAATCACGTGTGAGGAAATTAATGAATAATAATTCTCTTGCATGTGATTGGATGTTTACTGGCACTAAAAATACCATCCATAGTAAATCCACCCCAAACTCCAATTGCTGATTCTTTATTTTTTATTTTTAAAATGTTGTTCCATGAAAAGTGGTCGAGTCTTGTACCGTGTTAGTTATCGATTACTGCAGAACGATTGAAAAATCAATTGATATTATTATTGGTTTTATTTATGAAAGATGCAGCTCTCTGGATGCCTGCGATCCCTTTTTCCTGCTTTATACAAGTTCTATCTCTCTTCGAGGGAGGAAGGACTTCAAATCCCCATGCCGCTGCTGTGAAAGTCACCTCAGCTGCTCGTCTGTAGCTTGTATCAACCTTTGTAACATGGGGAAACCCTTCCAATAACTTTCAGGTCTCAGGAAACCCCCCCGACCCTCCCCGCTAGTAATCATTATATTTACAGCTCATGAGACATTATCATGAACAGGAAGTTGTAGATATAAGAATAAATATAGAGTAACGAATGTAGTGCACTCGGCATATTTAACACACGGGCTTCTCTTATATAACAAAATTAGTTTCAGTAACAGTAACAAAATGAAACAAATAATACAAATGTCCAGAAAAGAAATGCTAACAGTAAAAAATGTAGTGTTCCCTGACATTCAGTGAGTTACCCTTACAATGATAGTCAGTGGGGAGAATGCTCCTTACATTGGGGGTCAGTGGGAAGAATGCTCCTTACATTGGGGGTCAGTGAGAAGAATGCTCCTTACATTGGGGGTCAGTGAGAAGAATGCTCCTTACATTGGGGGTCAGTGAGAAGAATGCTCCTTACATTGGGGGTCAGTGAGAAGAATGCTCCTTACATTGGGGGTCAGTGAGAAGAATGCTCCTTACATTGGGGGTCAGTGAGAAGAATGCTCCTTACATTGGGGGTCAGTGAGAAGAATGCTCCTTACATTGGGGGTCAGTGAGAAGAATGCTCCTTACATTGGGGGTCAGTGAGAAGAATGCTCCTTACATTGGGGGTCAGTGAGAAGAATGCTCCTTACATTGGGGGTCAGTGAGAAGAATGCTCCTTACATTGGGGGTCAGTGAGAAGAATGCTCCTTACATTGGGGGTCAGTGAGAAGAATGCTCCTTACATTGGGGGTCAGTGAGAAGAATGCTCCTTACATTGGGGGTCAGTGAGAAGAATGCTCCTTACATTGGGGGTCAGTGAGAAGAATGCTCCTTACATTGGGGGTCAGTGAGAAGAATGCTCCTTACATTGGGGGTCAGTGAGAAGAATGCTCCTTACATTGGGGGTCAGTGAGAAGAATGCTCCTTACATTGGGGGTCAGTGAGAAGAATGCTCCTTACATTGGGGGTCAGTGAGAAGAATGCTCCTTACATTGGGGGTCAGTGAGAAGAATGCTCCTTACATTGGGGGTCAGTGAGAAGAATGCTCCTTACATTGGGGGTCAGTGAGAAGAATGCTCCTTACATTGGGGGTCAGTGAGAAGAATGCTCCTTACATTGGGGGTCAGTGAGAAGAATGCTCCTTACATTGGGGGTCAGTGAGAAGAATGCTCCTTACATTGGGGGTCAGTGAGAAGAATGCTCCTTACATTGGGGGTCAGTGAGAAGAATGCTCCTTACATTGGGGGTCAGTGAGAAGAATGCTCCTTACATTGGGGGTCAGTGAGAAGAATGCTCCTTACATTGGGGGTCAGTGAGAAGAATGCTCCTTACATTGGGGGTCAGTGAGAAGAATGCTCCTTACATTGGGGGTCAGTGAGAAGAATGCTCCTTACATTGGGGGTCAGTGAGAAGAATGCTCCTTACATTGGGGGTCAGTGAGAAGAATGCTCCTTACATTGGGGGTCAGTGAGAAGAATGCTCCTTACATTGGGGGTCAGTGAGAAGAATGCTCCTTACATTGGGGGTCAGTGAGAAGAATGCTCCTTACATTGGGGGTCAGTGAGAAGAATGCTCCTTACATTGGGGGTCAGTGAGAAGAATGCTCCTTACATTGGGGGTCAGTGAGAAGAATGCTCCTTACATTGGGGGTCAGTGAGAAGAATGCTCCTTACATTGGGGGTCAGTGAGAAGAATGCTCCTTACATTGGGGGTCAGTGAGAAGAATGCTCCTTACATTGGGGGTCAGTGAGAAGAATGCTCCTTACATTGGGGGTCAGTGAGAAGAATGCTCCTTACATTGGGGGTCAGTGAGAAGAATGCTCCTTACATTGGGGGTCAGTGAGAAGAATGCTCCTTACATTGGGGGTCAGTGAGAAGAATGCTCCTTACATTGGGGGTCAGTGAGAAGAATGCTCCTTACATTGGGGGTCAGTGAGAAGAATGCTCCTTACATTGGGGGTCAGTGAGAAGAATGCTCCTTACATTGGGGGTCAGTGAGAAGAATGCTCCTTACATTGGGGGTCAGTGAGAAGAATGCTCCTTACATTGGGGGTCAGTGAGAAGAATGCTCCTTACATTGGGGGTCAGTGAGAAGAATGCTCCTTACATTGGGGGTCAGTGAGAAGAATGCTCCTTACATTGGGGGTCAGTGAGAAGAATGCTCCTTACATTGGGGGTCAGTGAGAAGAATGCTCCTTACATTGGGGGTCAGTGAGAAGAATGCTCCTTACATTGGGGGTCAGTGAGAAGAATGCTCCTTACATTGGGGGTCAGTGAGAAGAATGCTCCTTACATTGGGGGTCAGTGAGAAGAATGCTCCTTACATTGGGGGTCAGTGAGAAGAATGCTCCTTACATTGGGGGTCAGTGAGAAGAATGCTCCTTACATTGGGGGTCAGTGAGAAGAATGCTCCTTACATTGGGGGTCAGTGAGAAGAATGCTCCTTACATTGGGGGTCAGTGAGAAGAATGCTCCTTACATTGGGGGTCAGTGAGAAGAATGCTCCTTACATTGGGGGTCAGTGAGAAGAATGCTCCTTACATTGGGGGTCAGTGAGAAGAATGCTCCTTACATTGGGGGTCAGTGAGAAGAATGCTCCTTACATTGGGGGTCAGTGAGAAGAATGCTCCTTACATTGGGGGTCAGTGAGAAGAATGCTCCTTACATTGGGGGTCAGTGAGAAGAATGCTCCTTACATTGGGGGTCAGTGAGAAGAATGCTCCTTACATTGGGGGTCAGTGAGAAGAATGTTCCTTACATTGGGGGTCAGTGGGAAGAATGCTCCTTACATTGGGGGTCAGTGGAAAGATTACTCCTTCCGTTGATGGTCTGTGGGGAGAACGACCCTTTCACAGATATTTGGAAAGATCATTGATATCAATGTTTGCTTATCTGAGAGGCATACCTTGCTTATTGCTCAAATCACCCCTGGCAGCTTTTGGAGGAACCCTAGTGTTCTACGGTCCCACCATACCTGTGCAATATGTCAATGGCTCAAGTGTCACCACCAGATAATGGAAATAACTAACATTTAAAGTTAAAAAAAATGTAGGAATGTTGGATACCAAGTACCGTACTCGGTGCAAGTACAGATACTTTTCCAGCTCCAAGACTAGACTAGAGAACAATTCAATAGTTAGGACGCAGCTGTCATGTGTAAGGAGCACACGGAGCTCCCGGGATTTGTTTTTATAAATATAAATAAAGGGATGCACAGATACCAGTTTTGCGAGTACGAGTACTGGTACTTGCCGAGTACTGATACATTTTTGTTTATTGTCATGTGACAGTTTTTCTAAATCAATACAGACTAATGATTTCAGGACAGTGGTGGAGCGCCAGAGCCCGGTCCCAGCTGCAACCCTGGTAGTTCTCATGAAAATGCCGAGTATCTGCACTGGTACTGGAATAGTATCTGTGCATCCCTAATTGTAGCTGTACAAAAATTCACAAAAGCTGCCTCCACTCCTCTATTATATAGACTGAGTAGAGTATGAGAGTCCTCGCACATTAATAATGATCATTATACAGTATCTGTCAGAGTTTTATTACACTGTATTTTGTCATTTGCATTGATATCCCTCACTGAGGAGTCACCTTTAATTAAGTTTAAAAGAGAAATATGAACTTGGATTGTCCATGTGGGACCCGGGCTTTGCGACAGCTGACCTTTTTTTAAACTGCTTTTCCTTTCCAAATGAATTAGCGTTATAACAATGAGATTGGCTCAGTAAAAATTTGGATTTGTGCCCGGCTTTGTATACGCGGGGGCAATAATTCATCCATTCCTGGGCTCTGAGAGTCCATGAGAATTCCTCGCTCCGGAGAGGTCCATGCGGAGTCTGTAGCTGCTGTTGGGGCTAATTACATCCCATCGAGCTTGTTTTCTGTGCTCTCAGCACCTCTCATTAGTAATATTTTCAGTGTGTTGTTTCATAGCACATATCGTATCCGTCATCCGGGCTGTTTGTGCTTCGGGACCAGAGCAAAATGACATTTTTGTTTGCTTTAAGCACTCACCATCTGGATACAACCCGCAGTCCTTGTCTATCTGTGGGGTCTTCATAGTGTGTTAACCTCTGAACCTCCGAGTGTAACACGTGTGTGAGGATGTAAACAAACTGACCCTCCCCCCCCC
>NW_017308627.1:39806-46513 GCF_000935625.1 Nanorana parkeri | reverse complement strand
ATTCCCCTCCGAGGTTTGCAGGTTGTTCGTGCACTTAACGCTGCTATTTGGGAATAGAACAGAGCGATGAGAAACCGCACTGGCACTAATTCCACACATGCATATGAAGTGTTTAAAGGTACACTCCAAGACCAAGAATGAAGCTATGAAATGTATATGGCAGATGCCGCCACCTGTCCAAAGCTTCTGTTTTTCTCTGTGGTATAGCGCTAATGCAGTAGGCTGCCCACCCGAAAATGCACCTCCCTGCCAGTAATATTGGGAGTCTGAGACAACCCTCCTGTAGATAGTGCCTGCGGCCATTGTTGTTTTCCTGGTAGATCAGAGGAGATATCATCACTCAAAGCACATTGTGCCGTGGTTCCCTCTGGGCTCTTTGTTGGGTTCCTCACTTGGCACCTTTCCTGGCCGCCCCCTAAAATGACCCTGATATGCACTGCTGCTTATTCTTGATCCCCCCACCCCAGCAGTGTATTTAGGAAACCTGCTGCCCTGCATGCACCAGTAGAATTTTTTAATTTTTCTTAAATTGTTTTTTTGGAGCATTTGTTTATTTTTCAAATGGTAAATGGGATGAAATCGATTTTTTTATTTTATTTTGTAGACCGTAGCGACTAAAAAATCTAAGGAGCGGGATAGAAAATATTTTTCCAAACAAACAAAATTCTAATTGTGAATTTGTTTTAATTCTGAAATCCTCCTTTCATTTCTAAAATCGAATGTTGAACCCGAATAAAGTTTAGAACTGCATTCGTCAAGTGCCTTTTGGCATTATCGAATGTTCTGATTAGATTTTTTAATATGAGGCATTCGTAAGAAAATCTTCCAGTGTACGGCCAGCTTGGTTGTTCCATGGTGCCTCACTGACTAAGGTTGAGGTTGTTATATGAGTCTTTTCTGGTGTGTGCATCATTTCAGCCCTTTCTGAGGGTAAATAAAGCTTTGTTATTTGTATAACTGTCTGCTACAGATACAAACATTCCATTTAATTTCCCGCGCGTGAATATTCCTCAGCAGTGCTTCTGCATGAGATGTTCTGCCAGCCTTCAGTAGTGGGGAGGTCACGATGGGGACGGGACTGCATTCTAGCTGCTCTATTAGAGCAGTGCAAATAAAACACATGTTCTATGGACAGGGATGGTGCTGCCACTAGGCAGCCGCCTAGGGAGCACTGCTGCCTAGGGAGCAGCGTCGATCACTCAACCCCCCACCTCCCCTTCATGGCACCCTCCGTCTATTTTAAATTGCAAAAGCCAATAGCAGGCTGGCTATTGCACCCACCCACTGAGCAGAGGAGCAGAACTGAGAGGCAACTCTCTCTTGGTGGGTTTTCAATAGCCAGTCTGCTATTGGCTATTTTAAATTAAATTACATCCACCTGTTGCCCGTGGAAGCTATCCGGCAGGAGAATGGGGGTTGTGCGGAGGGAGGCTGGGGGGGTGCAGTAGCTGGTCTTGCCTAGGGCGCAAAATAGTCTAGCACCGGCCCTGTCTATGAAGTTCCACCAACCCGGCACCAGGCTTCAGTCTTCAACTTTTAGCAGGAGAGCCTCTCCCCAACAAACAGGCATTCTAACAACTTTATTTTCCGGTCAGAGTTACACTTTAATTGATGATATTTTGTGATTTCAGCAGCTCCTCACTCTAAAGCGATACCCGGCGTTTTAATTAAGTGAAGCTTTAAGTAATCTGGAAGGTATGTAACTTGAGCCAGCACGCTTCTTCATGTACCCGATCAATGGCAGCCCTGCAATCAGTGCAGAACATAAAAATAGTTACGTATAAGTGTATGCCAGGGCACAGCTGGTCAGAGGCTTGCGTGGTCTTCAGCTGCGGCTGCTTCCTGAACGGGAGGGAGGCAGGAAGGATCCGCGGGCGCAGGAAGGGCAGTATATATACTTTGCCCCTCCAGCAGATGGCACTGCGCCACAGTCGCCATCGCCGGTATCCAGAAAATCGATGAGCGGTTTCTGGAAGTTCATCTTCTTGGCTTCACGTTTTGTGTTTCCGTTTGGAAATGTTACAATTTATCCATCAAATTTTATTGCATGAATGAGCTTTTGTAAATCTTTTTGGCTCGCTCTTCAAACAGTCCCATCTTGGAAATAAAAGGATGACTCCACTCCAGGGAGTGATAAGCACTTATTTAATTATAGTAATTTGGGGAATGTGTTTGCGGCCTGATTGACGTCTCCTGACATTTCAATGACATTTCCCATCTCCAAGAAATTGACGGGTAATTATGGCAGTTTTATTAAGCTTAATCCCTTAAAATGACCCAGCACCACCCAGGTATTAGCAGTGTCATAATTTATACAAAGTGTTCTTTAATTGCTGGAATCATATTCTCTTTCTCTGGAACTTCCTGTTCGCTGTCATAAAGAGGGCCATGAAGGAAGGTCTGTTCTTTGGGTTGGATCTCATGTGTGGAGTCGGTAGCTCCAGCTGGCACAATTACCCGTTCCCTGTGGTAGATGCAGGCCCGGCGCTACGGCAAGGCAAGCGGCCGCCTGAAGGCGCTGCAGGGTGAGGGCGGAAAAAACAGGGCATTTTGACGAGTACTTGTCAAAATGCCCCGATGATTGCGCTGTTTTTTTTTTTTCACTTACCTTCGATGCGGGAGAGCAGCGGCGAGTCAGCTGCTGGTCCGGTGGGAGCAGCTCCAGGTGGGGCCCTAATTTAGCTGGCTAGCGACTGCCTGAGGATCCGACACGCGTGGCACCTCTGGCAGTCGCCGGCCAGCTAAATTAGGACCCCCACCTGGAGCTCCTCCCACCGGACCAGCGCTGACTCGCCGCTGCTCTCCCGCACCAAAGGTAAGTGAAAAAAACCCAAAACATAGCGCAAGCATCGGGGCATTTTGACGAGTACAAGTACACAATGCCCTGTTTTTTCCGCCCTCACCCAACAGCGACCTAAGGCGACCGCTTGCCTTGCCATAGCGCCGGGCCTGCATCTACCACAGGGAACGGCCATTGTGCCTGCTGGAGCTACCGACTCCACACATGACATCCAACCCAAGGAACAGACCTTCCTTCATGACCCTCTTAATGACAGCAGTTGTAGAAAATACAAAATCTGTCCAGAGTATTAATTAATAAAAAATCATTGAGACCAAATAGTTTACCCTCCTATGGATCCTCCAATCACTCGTCTAATTTGCCTCATCCCCCTCAATGCTTCATTTTATCAATACCAATACAATTTTTGAGGCATACATACAACTTAGTAATGCTGTTAAAAGTTGCCGCTTTGCTTCCTGGAGGGCGAATTTGCAACGAGGAGACGCATGAGGAGGTCCCATATAGGGTGATTTCCAGTTGGTTATTGACTTGAGGATAATGCACGGTGGTCTGGAAAATGGTGTGAACCTGCCCACAGTTCCAGTGCAATCCAGACCAGACAAAATAATTTTTTTCTGGTCTGGTCTGGAATGGACTGCGCTGATGTTACAGAGGCCAGAAATAGCATTGGGATACATTAGGATGCATTTTGGGTCCGGAAACAATCTGGTCTGGTCTGGACATGATCTGAATGTAGTGTGAATGGGCCCTTAACCCTAGTAATGTACACCCCCCTGCACCCACCCCTGGGTTTTTGGAGAGGTGATATAGAAATGTAAGCAAATTAACTTGTTATATCTCATCTTGACTATTGCAACTCCCTCTTTATTGGCCTTCCACTACACAGGCCCCTCCCCCTTCAGTCTATCATGAATGCAGCTGCTAGACTCATTCACCTAACCAACCGTTCAGTGTCTGCAACCTCCCTCTGCCGATCCCTCCACTGGCTTCCACTTGCCCAAAGGATAAAATTCAAAATATTAACAATCACTTATAAAGCCATCCACAACTCCGCCCCCGGCTATATCTCAAACCTGGTGTCAAAGTATCACCCTAACCGTCCCCTCCGCTTATCCCAAGACCTCCTGCTTTCCAGCTCTCTCGTCAACTCCTCCCATGCTCGCCTCCAGGACTTCACTAGAGTCTCTCCCATGCTCTGGAACTCTTTATCCCCAACCTGTCCATCTACCTACCACCTTGTCTGCCTTTAGGCGATCCCTTAAGACTCATCTCTTCAGGAAAGCCGTTCCCACCTCAACCATTCATCCCCACACAGCTCCCTCCTCATGTATCACTTCCCCCTCCCTTTTAGAGTGTAAGCCCTCAGGGGCCGGGCCCTCCTTACCATCCTATCTTGAATTGTATTGTAACTGTAATGTCTTCCTTATATTGTAAAGTGCTGCGCAAACTGTTGGCGCTCTATAAATCCTTGTATATTAATAGGGAAGCCCCCCCCCCCCCCTGCACCCACCCCTGGGTTTTTGGAGAGGTGATATAGAAATGTAAGGAAATTAACATGTCAGCACAGGTAAACCACTGTTTATATTATACAAGGTGTATGGAACGATGCACCTACAAAGATAGCACAATAAAAAGTGGCCTGGGGGGGCCCAAAGCTGAGATGCATGCCTACCTTTCCCCCCTACGCACCTCCAGGGTTCCGTGGTCAGAGATATGCTCATATCCAATGATTATTTGCTGATTAGATTGGATGATGTATCACTTACTACATCCAAAAGATAACAGCCAGGAGAAAGAATAACACGGGGAAAGGTAACACCCGTATTAATGACAGCAGGAGGGCAGAGAGCTATGGGTGAGCGGCCTTGTCATGTGTTAGCTTGTATTTTCACAATGAACTAAGTGGAACATGATGATATAGTATCAATGTTTATACAATAAATCATATACAAGGAAATGTACTATCAGGGCCCGGACATACCCTAGGCACAGGTGATCTGCTGCCAAGCAAGTCTAGTAAATCCGTTTTCTGTTGTTTTTTTTTCTGTCATAAAACTTCCCATCAGTTAATGGGATCTGATGTAACACCAGCTGCAGTGCGGCACTGAGTCGGGTGTCCTCTATACAATATATATATTATTTATATGAAATAGTTCTGTTCACAGTATCTCACACTCAACTACTCCAGGCAAACTATTTAGTGATTGGGCACATTTTTCTCCGTGAATGCGTCCAGAATTATGTGATTTGTAGCCATAATGATCAGTTCATATGTATACAAAGCTGTGTGACATTAAAGTGACATTAAAGCCAAAAAAAAATTCCCCTCCCCCCCATGTAAATGTCAGCACTTACCTCAAATGATGTCTCTTATTCCGATCTTCCTCTTCTTTCCCCATGTTTTCATCTGTCCCTCCAGCGGTGTGACATCACTCCGATCCAGAGCTCACTGCTCTGTCTCTCCGATCCAGCGGTGTCTGCAGGCGTGTGCACGCGTCCATAGATTTGCCTTGCGTCCCTGCTCGTCTCCCGGCCGAGAATCGGAACTGCGCATGCGCCCGCCCCAAGATCCTTTGCGGCTGTACGATCACTTCCTGATTCTCGGCACGGAATCGAGCAGCGATAACAAGGTAAGTTTAAAACCAGTTCAAGCGGGTTTTTTTTTTTAAAACTTCTTGCCTATATCTACTGCTTGCTAGCAGTAGATATAGGCAAAAAAAACAGAGGGTTTAGAACCCCTTTAAACTCATTATCATATGATCCCCCCCTCCCTCCCCCCAAACTGTGCAAGTCACTTTAACAGTAGTGACTGATCCAATGTTCCTTTCATAAGCCAACCCTTCAAGACACAAACACACTAGTAAATATGGATTTTCTATTGCCAACATATGTTCTAGAGCAGCTGTTCTCAACCTGTGGGTCGCGACCCCCTCGGGGGTCCAATCACGATTTGCCAGGGGTCGCCCGGGAGTCTCCCACTATTAGGTAGCGGCTCCTGGCCGCCCGGGAAAGAAACACTTTCTCCCGGAAAGTGTAAAGCAGAGTAAACCTTTCCCTGCGATCGTTTTTTTTTCTTTTCTGACATCGGGGGCCGCTGGCCACCGTAAGTCAGAAAAAAAGAACCCACCATAGGAATGCATAGCTAGATTCCTATTGGCTATTTCACTTTGCAATAGCCAATAGCAAACTAGCTATTGCACCCGCCCACTGCTGCTGTCAATCAGCAGAGAGGGACGTGCAGTTCTCCATCAGGTCCTCTTCTAGTGATTGAAAGCAGCAGAGGGCGGGTGCAATAGCTAGTTTGCTATTGGCTATTGCAAAGTGAAATAGCCAATAGGAATCTAGCTATGCATTACTATGGTGGGTTCTTTTTTTTTTTTATTCTGACGGCGTACGCCAGTGGTTCTCAGGCTGTGGGGTCGCTGTGTGATTTCTGCTGTGCTAGGTGAGAGTCCTCCTCAGCCCTCTCCCAGCGCAGCAGTGTCAGTTCTCCCGCCACGCCGCCAGATGTCGCTGAAGCAGCCGCGCTATCCCTAAATTTTAACGTTGGGGGTCACCACAACTTGGCAAATGTTACCAAGGGGTCCCGACCCTAGAAAAGTTGAGAATCACTGTTCTAGAGCAACGTTTCAACTTGTTTTTCAGTCACGACACCCTAAAAAAACTTTGAGGCACCCCAGTCTAAAACGTAAAAAACGTAAATGTAAAAAAACAATGTGTTGCCCCTCCAAAATCTATAGCAGACCATTATCCTAGATAGGGGGTTACGTATGGATTTTCAATTGAGACCCCACACAAAAAGATGACGCTCCCCCATCACAGCAGAGTCCTCCCTTCAAATCAGGAGCCCTCTGTTCACACCAGAGCCCCCCCGACGCTACCAGCTGCGTAGACAGCCACTATC
>NW_017308627.1:36045-39748 GCF_000935625.1 Nanorana parkeri | reverse complement strand
ATCAGCCCCCCCCTTCACATCAAAAGACCCCCTTTTACATCAGAGCCCCCCTTTTACATCAGAGCCCCCCTTTAATATCAGAAGCCACAGCTGTGGCAGCATGGAAAATGGTGAGAGGCAGAGCAGGCTTGGACAAAGAAAATCTTTTTTGAATTGATTCCACCCTTCCTGGATTAGCATCATTCATTTCCATGGTGCTGGCCAAAATTTTGACACACCCCTGAGGTACCCTAGGGTGCTATGGCACCCTGGTTGAGAAAGGCTGCTCTATAGAGAAATGACAGTTGCAATTTAGTTGCTCTGGACAATACAGTTTCCTTTCTGTCTTATTTTCAGGGGATGTCTTATTTTTTTTTTTTTACTGTGCAACAAAATGTACAACAATCCAAAAGTGATCTGGTGTCACTCCGCCTGTCACAGTAACTGGAGCTATAGAGGAATATCTGCCAATGCGGCAATGCTCCCTCCGCCGCCGCAGCCTTGCTTTCTACAGCGCTGGCATGCTTTGCCATCAGGGATAGCGGTACCAGCGGTGCAGCAGAGGGGACATCAGACTGTGGACCGCGCGGTAAAGTACGGTACCATTTACCGGTACACAATACAGTACAGTACCATTACATGAAGCAGTGCCTTCAGGGGGACAGCAGTTGGTGAAGTCTGGTACTGGAGTGCTCCCTGTCACTGCGCCGGCCGGAGGGAGTCCCCTGTCATCCCCTTAATACAGTATGTTCCTGCAGGCTGATACCATCTCTCCTGCTCTTCAAGTTCCCCCTCACATGCTACCGCCAAACTAGGTCTTATTTTCGGGGTAGGTCTTATATTGCAGGAATCTTGAAAAATAGTGCTAGGTCTTACTTTCGGGGAAACAGAGTATCTCTGTACCTCCTCATGTCTCAGAGTCATTGACTTTCAGCATATGGGGGTGTTAGTAAAGGTAAAACTCCCCCCTCCCCCCCCGTTAAGGCCTCGGCGTCTCTACACCGAGGCTATTTGGAGCTGTTGTTGTGTGTTTAGCTTGGAATCGCACGTAAATCACAATCTGGTGGATTTACACTGTTTGTACCCGCTGATACGGCGTATTCCCGTCGGCAGATCAGGATTCTGCCCGACTGACAAATTTGATGCCAAGTCCGCATTGCCCAGCGAGGCCGAATTACAGCAGCAGCTCATCCTAAGGTCAGCGTGAGCCGCCACCTGTATGACAGAGGCTGTTCTCAGAGTTCAACCTGGTATGAATATCTTCTCACGTCCTTAACATGCCTACGACACCAGAGCAAGCCGGGAGGATCTTCCTGCCTCCGGTAAACAGATTCCTAAAGGCCGCTTCTGCTGAAAATCTTTCTGGTCTACATATGTAAGGTGATGCAAAAGGGAGAGGGTTGCAATTGTCATTTATATATAAATTCAGTTCTGCAGTATGATCCAGCAGCAATACTGATTTACAAACAAGAGAAGTGATACATTTTGTGATACAGACTTTCTATAGAATTGGCTCTTCATTCATACATTTCCCTTCTGCTGCTTAAAAGTAGTAAAACGCGCCCCTTATCGCTCCATTGGTGTGCGTGTATTGTAAGCGGGAAAACTGCTGCAAGTGACAGATGTGTGCAACATTATTATTGTTTACAAGGTGACAAACACACACAAAAACTGTCACAAATCTTTTGCTAATTGAGAGGGAACCTGATTTGCCTTTGTCAGGGACCTGATTCTGTCTCTTGATCATTCTGTACAATGTATAAAATCTCATTCAGCTCTGGTAAGACTTCAATACAAGAACCTAAACACTACAAAACTATCTACTGGGCCATCATGCCCTTGTTCAATAGTTTGCATATTTGGATAAAAATGACAAAATAAAACAAATGAAAGTAGCTGGAGTAAAGAGTGGCCACAAAGGGATCACTCTGATGACGCTGACCTGTTGTTCAAGAAACTTTTGGACGATTTCTTAAGGGACCGTAATATACAGGGGTACGGGTACTCCTAGAATGAGATCCTAATAGGTTGGACTTGATGGACTAATGTCTTTATTCAACCTCAAATACTATGTAACTATGTAACATGTATTGCAATATATGCAACCCAAGAAACCCGGGATTTATGCAAAAGTTTGCTTCATGTGTGTAAGGTTAGAAGATACCCTGTTTCCCTGAAAATAAGACCTAGTTGTGACCATTCCCAGGGCCGGTGAGAAAGGTCACATAAGGTGGAACTTGAAGAGCCGCGGCAGAGAATCAGCGGTGCCAACGAAGCCGGCGCTAGAGGAAGTGAGGCGGCACCGGAGGGAGCATACACCAATGCTTCCTCAATAGCGGTGGCTCCTGTCACAGGCGGAGTGATACCAAATGCGCTCCACCTTTGAGGAATCCATAGTGAAAGTGCACTTCGCTCATTCTGGCAAGCAATTGGTTAGCAAATTGCTCTTGGAAAGGTACGGCACCCCTGATTGCCCCGATCACCCTATTCTTAACTTTGCCATTTTGGATTATTTCATTTGGATTTGCATTAACTTTGGATTGTTGTACATTAAAAAAATAAGACCTACCCCAAAAATAAGACCTAGTGTGTGTTTTTTGAGCCAAAAACATATAAGACAGTGTCTTATTTTCGGGGAAACACGGTAGAAGCAGGATTAGCAAGCAATATTAATACAGAACCTGCAATTTTCTGTCAGTTCATCAGTCACATTCATTTGTACTGACTGCTAATGAGCCATGGCAAGTGTGAAGAACAGTTTTCATACAAGTTGGGTAGTATGGGATGGTGTCGGTAGTCGGTGAGTGCATGGCACAACAACCTGCCCAACTGATCAGAGTAGAAGGTACCATAGTGAAGGAATCGGGCAGATCCCTTGTAAGCAGTTTAGAAGACATGGCTTGTTTTCAGAGGGTCACTGAGATGTCACTTTCGGTGTTCTATGGCCATCAGCTGCTTATAACCGCTTGCAGCTCACTCCAAGTACAGCCATTGAAATAAATGGGGGTCATTAGCATGCAGTTAGTAGACGGTGTAAAATGCAGTTCACTTGTCAGTCCTCAGGGTGTGATGATACAGAGCCATTTACCTCTAAGGCCGGGTTCACACCTGGGCGTTTTACAGCGCGCTCCTACGCTCTGTAAAACGCTCAACATGTGAAAAACAATGATTGCCTATGGGCAATCACCTGGGCGTAGAAACGCTCTGCAAAACGCCCTGGGCCTGGGCTGAAGGAAGGGGCTGAACGGAGGGGCTGAAGGAAGGGGCTGAACGAAGGGGCTGAACGAGGGGGCTGAACGAAGGGACTGAACGAAGGGACTGAATGAAGGGGCTGAACGAGGGGGCTGAACGAAGGAGCTGAACGAAGGGACTGAATGAAGGGACTGAAGGAAGGGGCTGAAGGAAGGGGCTGAAGGAAGGGGCTGAAGGAAGGGGCTGAAGGAAGGGGCTGAAGGAAGGGGCTGAAGGAAGGGGCTGAAGGAAGGGGCTGAACGAAGGGGCTGAACGAAGGAGCTGAACGGAGAAAAGACATCTATCAATTTAAATAGATTTACACTGACGTGAATCTTCACATTGGAGTGCTGGTGACATTTGCAATTGTTATTATATTATGAGATGAGGTTGGTGATGTAGTTGTGAATGGCTTTGTAATTTATGGAAGCCAGTGAAGGGATTGGCAAGGAGGGGCGGGGGATGGAAGCCAGTGAAGGGATTGGCAGAGAGG
>NW_017308627.1:29710-35992 GCF_000935625.1 Nanorana parkeri | reverse complement strand
AAGGGATTGGCAGGGAGGGGCGGGGAATGGAAGCCAGTGAAGAGATTGGCAGAGAGGAATAGAAAGGGCGAGATTGAAGATGTGAGTAAGAGAGTGCAGAATAGAGCTAGAGTTGTCAGGGGATGGGGTCCAGGGGGTAGGTGGTTAGATGGGTGTTGGATAAAAGGGGAGCAACTTCCTCAGTGGTAACTGGGTCAAATGAAGAATGCATTGATTGGGGTGGTAGACAAGGTGTGTTCGGAGTGGGAGATGTCTGGACAATGGAGACTTCATGGCGAATTGCGTCAATCTTATCTTGGAAGTGATTGGCGATCTCCTGGGCAGTCAGTGAGTTGGTTGGGAGGAGGTGGGGGAGGAAGAAGTAGGGAGTTAAAGGTAGTAAAGTGTTGAGGAGGACCAGATGAGAGGGCGTTAATGAGTGTGGTGGTAGCTGGGTGTATGGCTGGGTGTATGATGACCATAGAGAAGGAGAGATATCGATCATTTGACCTTTTGCTACACAGAGTTTTCACTAGAAACTAATACTTGTGATATATGAAATGTGTGACTAAAGACAAGACAATAATGACAAGAAACATATATACATTCCAAAGTAAACAGACTGAAGGTTTGTATATTGGTTGTCACAGAAACGTCCAAAACAAGTTTACTTACACAGAAAAGAGTCTGTTCTTCAGCGTACAAATGCTTCCCCGCACCAGCGTTTTATAGCAATGTATGTAAGATTCAGCTGGCCCCGGGCACTGTACTGTCCACGGTGAGATGTTCCACTTAGGGCCAGTCCATCAAATCTTTCTCTATAAACCCTGTAAGAGGCTGATTCTATCTTATATCTTGAGGGACAAATACCAGTCTATGTACAAGAGAGCAGATCAAGAAATAGTTATGCCCAGAGAGAAAAGAAATTCACTGAACCAGGGACGTAACTAGAAATCACTGGGGCCCCATAGCAAAATCTTGTACGGGGCCCTGTGATTTCTAGATAAGTCCACCTGAGATCCCAAACAGCCCGCCTGAGGGTGACCCTGCAGAGCCCCCCATAGAGTCTCTATGGGGGGCTCTGCAGGGTCTCAGGTGGGCGGTCAAGCCCTCTTACCTGTCTGGCCGATCCTCTGTCCGCCTCCTTCTCCTCCACGATCGCTTGCGGGCCCCGCCTCCTCTGTGACTGGGCCCCGCCTCCTCGATTGCCAGGCCCGCCACCCCATTGCTAAGACCTGCCTCTTCGATCGCTGGGCCCCGCCTCCTCCGTCACTGGGCCCCACCTCCTCGATCGCCAGGCCCGCCTCCCCATCGCTAAGACCTGCCTCTTCGATCGCTGGGCCACGCCTCCTCCATCGCTAAGACCTGCCTCTTCGATCGCTGGGCCACGACCTCCTCCATCGCTGCCGACGACGGGCCCAGCCACCTCACCCCGAAGCTGCTGGTTGTCATCGACTCGGCAGCTGTGAGGAGGTACGCGCCGCTGCACATGTGAATGGCTGCGTGTTTCTCCTCACAGCCGCCAAGTGACAGCCAGCAGCCTGAAATGCCATAGCGACCCGGGTGGTCCGCACGGCATCAGGGGGATGTCCAGGCCGGGCCCCCCTGTGCCCCGGAACCCCATAGCGGCCGCCTGGGTCGCTATGGTGATTGTTACGCCACTGCACTGAACACAAGAAATGACAAACTTTCCAAATTTCCTTATTGTGGAATAATGTTATGGAAGTAATCCTTGCGGGTGGTTTGATAACTAAATGTGGAAATTCAGTAAAACTATTTAAATGTCCGCAATTCTCCAAGAACTGTTGGCACACCAGGGCAGGGGCCACCAAGAGTCTTTGCAGTGATGGAGCTTTCGGTGAACTCATATCTTAGTCATGACCTGTTGCTCTGACAGGAAGAGCCCTCGTGTTAAAGAAAGATGGTAAGATTTGTATAGTTGGAGGCCATTTGGGTGGTGCGGTCAGTTGAGAGGTCTATTACATCTCAATATGTACTAAGGAAGACAATGGGCACCTCTTCCGTGGTTCAGAGATGAACTCTCCCGTCTCCTCTTCGCCCGAGAACGATGGAAGCTGATTAGTGATCCTCACTGGAGTCCTGCACTGGCACTTCTCCTTCTGCCTTCTTGATGCTACTTTCCTCAGGTGTGTTTCCTAGTTGTCTCCCAGGTTCTTGCTGCTGCACGGCTTCCTCTGTTGGGCATCTCTCACTCCACATAGACCAGAATTCCTCTGATGTTCTCAGGCACCTTGCCTTTCTTGATGGGAGTGGCCAAGAACATTGACACCTCACTGGCGTTGACATAAAGCCTGTTTGGTCTTCCTCCAGTGTCCCATTCCTAATGTTGAAGGGCTTTTCTTTAGCTTCTGAGTGCAACTCACAAGCTGTTCCCTTTATGAAACTCACCTATGGCTGGCTCTGGCAATTATCACTGGCTGTATTATCAACTATATACACTGAGTGGCCAGATTATTATATACACTGAGCGGCCGGATTATTATGACCACCCCATCAGTACTTGGTTGGGCCGCCTGGTGACTCCACGAGATGGTGAAAGGTGATGCGAGGAATCTGACACGGCGCTGTTGCCCTTCTGTTGTCTTGTACCAGTCTTGCCCCTCCCCCGTTCTGCCCTAACACTGACTAGTCGCTGACGGCCACAATTCGCACGCTCAGACCCAGATTTTCGGCTGACAGTCCGGTCTTTAAACACTTTAACAATGAGCCGCTCCTGAACATGTAACGAATTCTGCTGTGTTGCTGATACTCGCTCCATGGCTCCGAGCGCCAACAATCATCCCGCGTTCAGAGGCTGTTACATCGCGTTGTTTCCCCGAATCTTCCCAATCACTTCTACTGTCGTGGTAACCAACCCGCTTCCCTATTTATAATGGTCTGGCCCTCTAGCAACTTCAGCGCCAAATTATAGCTAATTTGCCTACAAACGTCAGGTGGTCATAATAATCTGGCCACTCAGTGTATATAATAATCCGGCCACTCGGTGTATATAATAATCCGGCCACTCAGTGTATCTGTCTCTTGCCTTGCATCATCTATAAAGCATGTAGAAGTATTCCCTGACAACCCGCTGGCTCAATTTCCCTGTCCCAGGCAGTCTCTATACTGCTGGTCAACCTTCTAGCCTCAACTCAGAGTATGTGATCCTCCAGAGAAATGACATCTTGTAAAGAGCGTATTAGAGTTCAGGTATTCCGGTGAAGATGTTGTGGTCTGATTTGAAGGTACTTTATCTTATTAAGAAGGAATGCAGAGTCTGGATGCCAAAGGGAAAGCTGGAAAGGCTACACAAGGATTTCTAAAGGCCTGGCTGCTATTCAATGGAAAATCAGACAAACTGTCTACAAATGTAAGAAATGCAATGTTGTTACCTTCCTTAGGAGTATGCTTCCTCCAAAGAACTTGATGATGAGTTCAGTGTGCAATGGTAAAGGAGGTAAAATAAAGCAGTAGGGGGACAGCAAAGGTCCTCCAGAAACCTGTTGAACATACAAGTCTCTGTACAGATGTCCAGTGTGCGGAAAATGCTGAACAAGGAATGTGTTCACAGAAGAACGCCATTGAAAACTTGCTGCAAATGGGCAACTTGCAAAACACACCTGAGAGACCCGCAGTGTTTCTAAAGACAATGTTCTGGGGATGTCAGAATAAGATGCAGAAAGGTGCCGGGCTCATTGTACACTAACTTCAGAAAATGTGTTTTACATTGATGCAGGAGACCCGTAAATGATGGGTCTGTGCGCACTGCGTAGAAATAGGTAATCTAGTCTGTGCTCTCAGCAGCTAATGGGCAAGAAAGAAATTCAATGTATCTATGCAGGGATATTTTTCAATATGTTTCGGACATTCAACAATAGGGACCGTCCCATAAATCCTCAGGGTTCTGTGCTGGGTCCCATGGTAATATACAGGGGTACAGGTAATATACAGGGGTACAGGTAACATACAGGGGTATGGGTAATATACAGGGGTACAGGTAATATACAGGGGTACAGGTACTCCTAGAATGAGATACTAATAGGTTGGACTTGATGGACTAATGTCTTTATTCAACCTCAAATACTATGTAGAAGTCGGGGGCATCTAGTCATCTAGTCAGTTCAATGATTTAATGATGAGGCAAGTTCCACCTAGCAGATATCACCATTCGGATCTGGATGTAGGTAAAGCTCCAGTGTGTAGCAACATCACTTCAACATAGGATGGCCGTGCTGGGGCAGATGTCTCATCAAGAGCAAGTAGAAAGGAAAATGGCACAGCACCCATTCTGTTAGATTTTCTAGCAAGTTAGAAGATCTCTGTATGCAATAAGGAACATTTCTGACAGAAGAGGTCATTATCTTCTGCTAGGAAAGCACCACATGACCTGATTCTGCCTGATCATTGCTGGCTTTGGTCATATTAGGCCTGGTTGGGACTAGATGAGGCTTCTTTAAGAGGTGATAATGACATTGTACTTGATGTCTGTAATTTCCCTTTATGTGCAGAGGTAAACTAGGGGACCAGTCTGGAGGACCATTAACTCTCTGTACTTGACTGTACTTGACTCTGTAACTATAGCCACAGCAACCCAGGCAACTGCTATGGGGCCTGTGGGTTGAAGGGTGCCCCATTAGGTTGTTTAGGCAAAGTTTATGTCAGGTGCACAAGAGGAGTCCCTGGTGTCATCGGGTCACAGCTCAGAGAGAGGTCGTCAGGGGTCGCCCACCATCACAGTTTTGCTATGGGGCCCCATGATCTGTAGTTACTCCTCTGGGGCTGTACTCACTTTTACATCTCTTTTTTGTCTGACGCAGGTAGCTCTGAAGCACCTTCTGCTGTCATATTCTATTGCACATCAGTTCAGAACTTCTTCATCTCCTATCCCCAGACACATCATACATGCTGTAGGTCCTACTGCATCAGAGCCGCACCAGCTGTAGGTCCTACTGCATCGGAGCTGCACCAGCTGTAGGTCCTACTACATCAGAGCTGCACCAGCTGTAGGTCCTACTGCATCAGAGCCGCACCAGCTGTAGGTTCTACTGCATCAGAGCCGCACCAGCTGTAGGTCCTACTGCATCAGAGCTGCACCAGCTGTAGGTCCTACTGCATCAGAGCTGCACCAGCTGTAGGTCCTACTGCATCAGAGCCGCACCAGCTGTAGGTTCTACTGCATCAGAGCTGCACCAGCTGTAGGTTCTACTGCATCAGAGCAACTATGAGATTTTAAAACTCAAATCACCAAATTGATAGGGGACGTAATGCATACTGTTCTAGACTGAAGAGTGTAAAAAGAAATCTTCTCGCCTCACAGTGGCAGATGCTAGTTAAATCTCCTGGGATGACTACTAATGCATACACTCCAGCACTCTCCCAGGGATGGGTTCTGTTTCTGCTGCATCCAAGGCAGCAACATCACCAAGCTTCATGAATCTCATTGGAGAGCTGGGGTCGTAGAGAAGGTGCACACATGACCCTTCCCAGATAACCCGTACTTAATACCCTGCATCCTCTTCTGCAAGGACATGATTGGAGGAGACCCCAAACCACTCCTCTCCCACCTAACCAATAAGCTGTGTCCTTTCATAAGCTTTACAGATAGAACAGGAGAGTCCCTGAACGCGAAAAGTTGTCTTTCCAATCTAGAACACATAGCGCCACACCTGATAGCTACCCCTGTTATTTCCAATATAGAAACACATCAGTGTTCTACAAGCCATTGAGCCACCATAGCTGTAACCTCTTATTTCTTGTGTCCAACTTGATATTTAATGAGGAAGTCTGATAATCCACTACTATAAACCACTCTGCTCATGTACATGGATGCTCAGGAGGGCTCCACACATGTTCCTCACTTTCCAATGCTCTCCTCGTGTGAGGGTTTGCTGGTGATGGGGGTAGGGGCATTGTCGGCGAACCGGTCTTCCTTGCCAGTGGTAGTGAATGTCCATATTGATACTGGGACACAGTATAACAGAGCCGTAGCTCGCCCCTTTTGAGCCCGAGGCTAGAACAGAAAATTGTGCCCCCCAACAGATGTGTGCGGTATGTGACGTCATGCGCCCCGCCTCCCCGCCTGCACACTTGCGCAGAATGCGCTGGTGGCCAAATCCAAAATAGCATAAAAATGTGTTTCGTGTGCTGAAAGTAATGAAAACATTTTTAGTTTCCGTTCATTTCGTCCAAAAACAAATTTTTAGTCTTTGCACATGTCTAGTAATGTGTGTGCATGAGCGTGTGTGTTTTGTTTTTTAATTTATTTTTTATTATTATTTTTCTTTTCACTGTTAGGGGGGCTTC
>NW_017308627.1:17525-29087 GCF_000935625.1 Nanorana parkeri | reverse complement strand
GGGCATCCGAGGAGAAGCTGGAGCCTGTGCTGCTTCTCTTCTCCCTGCCGAGGCGCGGCTGTGTTGGCCGCCTGGCGCCATTGTTGCCAATGGCGCCCTGTGCTCACCATGGCTCCCCCTCTCAGCTGCGCCTGAGGCGAGTGCCTCACCCGCCCCATGGTAGCTACAGCCCTGCAATATAAGGAAGACGTTACCTCAGTGTGTATTGGGGCAAGCACGGTTAATGGGCCGATATCAGGGTGTTCCTCAGCGGTTATCAAGGAGCTTTTGTGTTTTAGATTTAGTCGTATTCTTATTGTACTAATTTCTATCAAAGCTTTGACCTCACACAGCGGAGGAAATCTACTGACAATATTGGGCCGGTGTCGGCCATTAAAGGAGAACTATGGGATTAAGGCTTTTCCCCATAGTTCTCCTTAGGGTAACGGGAGGACAGAAACTAGCGTCCTCCCGTCACCCTAGGCTCAGTATACATATATATCCAGCCCCTCCTCTTTCACGGCAGAGAGCTGTGACAGGATCGAGAGGTGAGCGAGCGACGGTATGTGTTCGCTCACTTCCCGATATACTGAGCCGACCTGTGACAGTCTCATTGTCACAGGCAGGGCAGCCTTCAGAAATTTTGGGGCCCCTTACACAACTTTAGGCCTGGGCCCCCACCCCCCCAGGCTTTTTTACCCGGCTGTCCCATCGAGTCCGCCCACCGGTCGTCCCTCCGGCACTGTTACAACTTAATATATGAAGTTGAAATTAGGGCTGCAGCGAACGATTAATTTCAAAATCGATTAGTTAGCCGATTATTAAGTTCGATTCATTGTTGCCAATGGCGCCCTGTGCTCACCATGGCTCCCCCTCTCAGCTGCGCCTGAGGCGAGTGCCTCACCCGCCCCATGGTAGCTACAGCCCTGCAATATAAGGAAGACGTTACCTCAGTGTGTATTGGGGCAAGCACGGTTAATGGGCCGATATCAGGGTGTTCCTCAGCGGTTATCAAGGAGCTTTTGTGTTTTAGATTTAGTCGTATTCTTATTGTACTAATTTCTATCAAAGCTTTGACCTCACACAGCGGAGGAAATCTACTGACAATATTGGGCCGGTGTCGGCCATTAAAGGAGAACTATGGGATTAAGGCTTTTCCCCATAGTTCTCCTTAGGGTAACGGGAGGACAGAAACTAGCGTCCTCCCGTCACCCTAGGCTCAGTATACATATATATCCAGCCCCTCCTCTTTCACGGCAGAGAGCTGTGACAGGATCGAGAGGTGAGCGAGCGACGGTATGTGTTCGCTCACTTCCCGATATACTGAGCCGACCTGTGACAGTCTCATTGTCACAGGCAGGGCAGCCTTCAGAAATTTTGGGGCCCCTTACACAACTTTAGGCCTGGGCCCCCACCCCCCCAGGCTTTTTTACCCGGCTGTCCCATCGAGTCCGCCCACCGGTCGTCCCTCCGGCACTGTTACAACTTAATATATGAAGTTGAAATTAGGGCTGCAGCGAACGATTAATTTCAAAATCGATTAGTTAGCCGATTATTAAGTTCGATTAATCGGATTAGAAAAAAAAAGGCTCCAGTGATGGACTTCTAGTTTGTACTGAGATTGTAGTCCATCACAGGAGGAATAGAGAGGACGGGTATGATGCAGGAATAGAGAGGATGGGCTTGATGCAGGAATAGAGAGGACCGGGTATGATGCAGGAATAGAGAGGATGGCCTCACAGGTCGGCTACAACTATGAGGTGAGTGGAAAGCACCCCCCCCCCATAGTTCTCCTTTAATAATGAAGTGGCAGATGTTGTGCCCATTTATATGGTAACTTTCATTGCTGCAACCGGTTCGAGTCCCTGATTGTGTATATAAAACCAGTTGCAGTCAATACACGGAGAGTCGCCTTTGCTTGGCTTCCCGTGACTTAAAGATTTTACTGAACAAACAGGAATGAAAAATAAAAAAGCCGCATTGTAGATTTAAGCAGTGAACAGGAAACCCGCAAGTCACAACTAATGACAAAGGCCCGGGACTGCTGAGTGGTTTGCTAATAGTTTTTAGACAAACCGGACTGACGGCATAGCTACGCTAGAAGTTTGGTTAATGTTATTTACTTGTAGGGGAGGGCGGTGCGATTTGGGTGTTAAGCAGCATACAAGGTCACGAACCCTCTACAGAGAAGAGATTAAGAAGTCATTATTTCCCATTCGTTCTATGAGTATGCATCGATTCCCTCCTCTATATAGAACAATAGAGCCATTGTTAAAGTGCAACACTGACATATATATATATATTATTTCAGTGTGCCAATTTTTCATGACACCAGAGGCTTTAATGCACAATATAATGCTCTGTCATCAGGTAAACGCACAGGAGAAATTAAGTATTTTAAATGCTGTTATGCTGCATTTTTTTCTTTCCATGAACACTTTTTTATTGACTCGCCGTGTTCCCCTCGGCTCGCAAGCACATTTTACTTCTCCGTCCCGCACCTAGCCGCAATCAGTAACATCATTTTGTGCATTAAAAAGTGTTCATGGAAAGAAAGAAAATGCAGCATAACAGCATTTAAAATACTTAATTTCTCCTGTGCGTTTACCTGATGACAGAGCATTATATTGTGCATTAAAGCCTCTGGTGTCATGAAAAATTGGCACACTGAAATAATATATATATATATGTCAGTGTTGCACTTTAACAATGGCTCTATTGTTCTATATAGAGGAGGGAATCGATGCATACTCATAGAACGAATGGGAAATAATGACTTCTTAATCTCTTCTCTGTAGAGGGTTCGTGACCTTGAATGCTGCTTAACACCCAATCAACAACTTTGTGCTGGCCCAGCTCCTCTGCCCCACCCTTTACTCCACTACATAAACTTTTACGTAGATCCTGGGGGGAGGAGTCCCAGTAAAGTGATGTTTTTCCAAACCCATGAAGCAATGACTATGATGGCCCTGTACACTGCTTAATAATAGAAAGGTGATCGAGTCTGTACTGTCGGCAGCAAATGGGCAGGTTCATTGTAGGTAGGAATCTGTTTTAACCTTCAAACATAGCAACTGTCCCATAAGTCAAACGAAAAAGATACCTTATCGCCCTCCTTACTGGAAAAAAGAGGGGGGGGTGCGCACAGTGAAGGCGGATGGCGCCGCCACTCAGTACAAAAATAGATGGTAGTCACCAGCACACCAGCAATATCAAAGTCCAAAAGGGTAATTTTTTGGAAGGTCATGTCACCAACACGAGCGCTTTCGGGGGCCACGCAGGGTCCCCTTCATCAGGCTCAGCAATGACGCACTTGAAACCACTGTTTCAAAGATAATGAAGGTGGGTGCTGCGGCTGTCGACGGTTGGCAATGGTGGTCAAATCGAACACGAAATATAGAGACACCTCATTGCTGAGCCTGATGAAGGGGACCCTGCGTGGCCCCCGAAAGCGCTAGCGTTGGTGACATAAAAGTAATTCAATGGCACACACTTGAAGGACTTCAGGTGTGTGCCGGTGAATTACTTTTATTTACTATTACCCTGTTTCCCTGAAAATATGACCTAGTTATGACCATTCCCAGGGCCGGTGGTGTCATAAGGGGGAAACTTGAAGAGCCGCGGGAGAGAATCAGCGGTGCCAACGATGCCAGCGCTAGAGGAAGCGAGGCGGCACAGGAGGGAGCAGAGCAGCATAAAACGATGCTTCCTTTGTAGCCCCGCCTCCTGTCACAGGCGGAGTCATACCAAATGCACTCCGCCTGTGAGGAATCCATAGTGAAAGCGCACTTCACTCATTCTGGCCAGCGATTGGTTAGCAAATTGCTCTTGGAAAGGTACGGCGCCCCTGATTGCCCTGATCACCATATTTCTGTACATGAATACATGTAGACTTTTCTACATGAATAAGTGTGGATTGTTGTACGTTCAAAAAAGAAAAATAAGACCTAGTGTGGTTTTTTTGAGCCAAAAAAATATAAGACAGTGTCTTATTTTTGGGGAAACACGGTAGTGCTTTGCATGGCGCCATCCGTGTGGTCACCTGGGCACCACATATACCTTGTGGTTTTGAGACCGTGGCAGTGCGAATGGGATTTGGACTTTGTAGCATTGGTGACATGACCTTCCAATAAATTACCCTTTTGGACTTTGATATTGCTGGTGTGCCGGTGACATCCATCTATTTTTGTCCCAGAAGTCAGGGACATCTAGCCGACAAATCACTGTCATGATGTAATAACGGGTCAGCTCCACCCGGCACATATCACCATTAAGAATCCTGACAAAGTAGTTGTGAATGGATGGCACGGCTGGGTGGGCGGAGCCATGCACATTGGCGCCACATTAGAAAGATTGCAGGGAGAAGACCCTCACCATTCAGGTAAGTGTGAATTCAGGCATGGGTCTGGGGATGTGACAGATATCCCACCGCCCTCCTTTCCGGTACACCCCCTATATGCGGTGGGTGCTGAAGTGACTGTGGTTGGCGCTGCTCCAATCTAGACACAAGATGTCACCAGCACACCCAGATATGTGTCTGAACATCCTTTATTGATGCATATTGTCACAGATATGGTGATGTTTCGGGGCCAGGCAGGGTCCCTTCATCAGGCTCATGTCGGTCATACTAAGCCTGATGAAGGGACCCTGCTCCGAAACGTCGCCATCTCTGCGACAATATGCGCCATCAAAGGATGTTTGTTTGCGCACATATCTGGGTGTGCTGGTGACATCTTATCTCGACATGTTTCATGTTACTCCCTGACTATGGATATCACATGGCGGAGTTCTCCTTTAAATAGAAGCTACCACACTCCTTGTTGTCCGTCGCCGGTGACTGAGATGTATCAGAAGGAAGCGGCATTGTTCTAATGGGCTCTCATGCTGTAAAATGACGTCATGTGACACTTTACTTCCGATGTCTCTATAAAATGAAGGTCTTTCTTTTTTATCTTGTAATTGGCGTAATTCCTGTGATGTCATGGGAAGAGTTTGTTTCCACGCTGGGCATTGAAAGTCGTGTTAGACGACTCGTGTCACCCGGTGGTGTGACCTCTGTCACCTGGCCAGCGAGGTATAATTCCTAATGACGGAGGCGATTAGTGGCATCCTGTGATAATTAGCCTCATAGCTCTATCTCCGTGAAAATCATTTTCAGTTCATTAAGTGGAAGGAAGACGTTCAACGTGAATCAGCCATTGTTCTAACTTGAAATCATCTGATGTCATCGAGGTGCAGCGAGGCCGACAATAGGCCCTTGTGTGACTTATATCCCGGTGTCACCGGCAGAACGGAGATTTCCTAATAGGCGTGACATTTCATTACTCCGAGAGTTCGGAGGAAGTAAATACTGTCTTTGTGTAACCTGTGGCATGGCTGAACTCAGGGCAAGGTAAAGTCCATGAACCCATTGCACTCGAAACCGCTGTTCCGAAGATAATGAGGGTGGGTGCTGCGGCTGTGGCCGGTTGGTAATCGTGGTCAAATAGCAAACTAAATATATAGACACCGGCACTCCAATGGCAAGTCACATATGTCTGTTTATTGACGTCTGAGCAGCATAACGTGATACACTCAGTGCGACATTTCGGGGTCTCACAGGATCCCCTTCATCAGTCAGAACAAGTGATGTTGTTCTGCCTGATGAAGAGGCAGTGGTGTCACAAGGGGGGGGGGGGGCGCGGAGGGTGCGGCCCGCACCCGGGTGACACCAAAATGACTGACAGTCATTTTGGTGTCACCCCCTCTAAAAAGTCAGGCACTCGGTAATGGACCGAGAGCCAGTCAGTGTCCAGAGAGAGGAGGGGACCGGGCGCCATACCTCATCCTGCCGGGTGAACGTCCCCTCCTCTCTCTGCCGGCGTCCATCACCAAGATGGCCGCCGGTAGGCGTCAATTAGATGGCCGCGCATGCGCGATGATCCCAGCGTTGGTCCCATGCCACCCATGTGGTCATCCCAATGCTGGTCCTATGCCACCCATGTGGTCATCCCAATGCTGGTCCTATGCCACCCATGTGATGATTCCAGCGCTGGTCCCATGCCACCCATGTGATGATTCCAGCGCTGGTCCCATGCCACCCATGTGGTCATCCCAGCGCTGGTCCTATGCCACCCATGTGATGATTCCAGCGCTGGTCCAATGCCATTGATGTGATGATCCCAGTGCTGGTCCTATGCCACCCATGTGATGATTCCAGCGCTGGTCCCATGCCACCCATGTGATGATTCCAGCGCTGGTCCCATGCCATCCATGTGATGATTCCAGCGCTGGTCCCATGCCATCCATGTGATGATCCCAGTGCTGGTCCCATGCCACCCATGTGATGATTCCAGCGCTGGTCCCATGCCATCCATGTGATGATTCCAGCGCTGGTCCCATGCCATCCATGTGATGATCCCAGTGCTGGTCCTATGCCACCCGTTCTCCGCTTCGGGTGACACCCGACCTCAGGACGCCCCTGTGAAGGGGATCCCGTGAGACCGGAAACGTTGCACTGAGCGGATCACGTTATGCTGCTCATGTAAAACATTCAGCACTATGGGTTCTTCTGCTGTGATGGAAGTATGGACTTGTAGTCTCTTTATTGACAGATGATGTCAGAGGATCTGTGAATGAATGATGCGGCTGTGTGGGCGGAGCCATGGATATCCGCACTGAATTCAGATATATAGAATCCTGTGGAACAATAAGTGCCCATAGAGCATCGGTGTACAATTAGATTTACAGGTTCAGGGGTCCTCCATGCAGCCCACGATTCCCAGCGTACCATTGCTCTTTCCCCGCTGTGTAGAGAACGTTTAAAACATAACAATTTAGGGAAACAAGTCGGTGTGGATAAAATGATCTGACACATTGTTTCAGAAAAAATATTGGAGCAGTTGTCCATGGGAACCAGTTCTGTTTGATGCGGATCACTTTAAAGTTTATTTCAGCGATATCGAGCAGTTGGGTCGGCGCTGTCCTTGGCGTTGAGGGTTCCGGGTGTCCAGAATTTTGCTGACTTTTCTCATCGTTAGGTTTGCGGTGTAATTGGTGGGGATTTGACTGCGCTCTGCTCTGTTCGGGATTCCGGGGGCTGCTTGAAAGGTCATTCTAATGACAGCAACCAAATATAACAGCATCTGATTGCCTCACATATTGAGAAGTGGGGAAATTAGATGTTTAAGTGGAAACAAAATACATTTGTAATCTGTCTTCCTCATTAGTAAGCAGGTTGTTATATCTATTGCTATAAATACAAAATAACTGCCTCCGTAGCGTATTGCTAATGCTCATGCTGGGCTTATGGGGGGGCCAGCATGAGCAGGGGCCAGGACAGAAGGGGTCAGGATGGAGCCAGGACAGGGGGGTCAGGATGGTGCCAGGACAGAGGGGGTCAGGATGGTGCCAGGACAGAGGGGGCCATGATGGAGCCAGGACAGGGGGGATCATGATGGAGCCAGGACAGAGGGGGTCATGATCGAGAGGGTCAGAACAAAGGGGATCAACTGGGGAAGGTCAGGTGTCACTATGGATAGGGTCAGGGTGGAGGGAATAGGGATGGAGGAGCTCAGGACAGAGGGGGTCAGCATGGACAAGGTCAGGATGGAAGAATAAGAATGGAGGGCAGCAGGATGGAGAGGGTCAAGACTGAGGGTGGGAATTGGAGTTCTGCTTTAACATCCGCTCATATGAATGTATTAATAACATGGATGCTTTTGTCATTTGGACTTCCTATCTCTTTAAAGAACATTCTGGAAGGGTTGAGGAATCAGTATTATGCAGATCACAGTGTAAGCCGGCGGATTGCATAGTGTTAGCACTCGCTGTTCCCTTTCTTTAATTAGATTATTATGTGGCATCGTTAATGATACTGGTAAGGTCATTGATACAAGTCACACGTGTTCACCGATCGGAGTTTATCCCTAAACACGGCTCTCTCATCGAGCTTCAGTTTCAGTTTTTTTTCTAAACTTAGATCTTCGGAGATGTTCCGCGCCCCAAATATGGAGGTGAGGGGAAGAGATTATAGATTGGGGGCATTGCTCCTTATCAGCCGCTCGCTTTGGTTTTACTTCCTGCTTCATCATTGGTCGGTTTTCCTGCAATCTGTGAATTCGTTGGGCGTAGTCCACGAGCCCCAAAACAGAACATTTTTATGTCATTAATATTTATTTTTTATTTTTAAAAGAAAGGAATAAAAATACAAAGTTCCAGAAATCCTAATCAGCAGTAACATTGTATCCATCAATTGTATCACCACAAAGATCTGACTCAGAACAACCAATCAGATTCAGCCTTTCATTCCCCAGCTCTTCTTTTACTGGCCAGGCTCGGTTCTGGTTGGTCGTTCTTCTTGTTTACGTTCAGCCCGTGTTTTCTCGCGGTCACTGTGGTGTGGGGAACGTGTCCGCGGCGGTCTGCGAGGACACAGATATATGCTCCAGCACTCGGCAGATGTTCGGCGTATGATTGGCACATTTGTGCGATTATTCGATGCTGGAAATATGCAAAGCGGCCAAACAGCCTGGAAACCATCAGCCAATAGCGCCCGGCTTACACGGCAAACTATTGATTATTCCGCTTCCCCCGTGTTGTCACCCCCCCTCCCCATCTTAGTGGACTTCTCCGGCTGCCGATGTGCAAAGCTCATCCCCCAAAAACATTCCCATATAAGTCCATCTGTCACACAGGCACATTAACCTGTTTAATCCTCGCTCCGGCGCTAGAGAGACGCCATGCTGGATTAATTCATTACGCAGCGCTAGAACGCCGCCACCCCAATTAAGTGTTTCCATGTAATGGATGTAAATAAGATGTATTCATTACAAGCAGTTTCCATGACCGCTTCCTCCTCATGCCAGAGCTGCAATCAGGACGCCGTATACACAGGCGATGACAATAGCGCTGACAGTACAGAACAATCACCCGGTGATCTGTACTGGCTGCGGGGGATGTCACTTCTCGCTGACAGGCTCTGGGACATTTTTGGGTGGCAGGAGAATGAGAAGAGGTAACGAGTTAAATGTCGTTCCCCTCGCTGTCCAACGAGGCTCCTTTATCTTCATCCATCACCCGAAATCCCGCAGGCTGCCACTCAGCATTCTGCAGAGTGAAGCCGCTGACAGTATACAGGCATATATACCGGTGTCACAGCCGGATCCGGTTCTACAAGGCAGTGGAAGTGATTTACGGCTTCATCTCCAATGGGGCTCAGCGATCATCTCCCACCAAAGAACTCCGGTCAAATAAAAAAAAAAATACCCTAGCAGGGGGGGCCAGCCTGGCACTGCAAGGGTTAACGGCTCCTTTTGTCTAGGGGCTCAAATAAAGCAGATATACTCACCTGATCCTCTGCCCCGCCTGGCTGCTAGACTGGTCCCCGTAGTCTCTTCTCCCCCTGGGCTCTGGTGGTCTAAGGACCACTGATGTCATCATGTTTTATACCGGTCCGTTGACTTGCATTAGATGTGACGGCGCCAAGGGACGTTCCACAACCCGATCCGGTTCGGTAAGGCAGTGGAAGCCATTGACAGTGTCGTCTCCAATGGGGCTCGGTGATCATCTCCAACCTTAAAGGAGAACTCCGGGCAAATAAAAACTTACCCCGTGCATAAGGTGTGAGGGCCTTCCATAGCCAACTCAGAGGGGGGAGAGAGGTGAGCGCTGTGGAATTGAGGATCGGGTGAGTAATACAACTTTATCTGAGCCCTCGAGACAAAACGCTGGAAGTGCGGGGTCGTGGTGGACCTAACCCTGAGGAAACAGCATTTCTGGCGGGATCAGCGGGAGGTTTCTGTACTCGCTGAACATATTCTTAGACTTAAATAAGTAAACTAATGCAGCCGCCACATCTGTGGACTGGAAGCTGCAATATATTAGATCTTTGTTCTTGGTAGGGATGCACCGATAGCGAGTATCTAGGCAAGTACTCGAAAGAGGGAGAGGAAGAGAGAGAGAGAGGGGGAGAGAGAAAGAGGGGGAGAGAGAAAGGGGTAAGAGGGGGAGGAAGAGAGAGAGGGAGAGAGAGAGAGCGAGGGAGAGAGAGAGGAAGAGAGAGAGAGAGAGGAAAGAGGGAGATAGAGAAAGGGGTAAGAGTGGGAGGAAGAGAGAGAGAAAGGAAAGGGGGAGAGAGGGGAGAGAGAGAGAGGAAAGAGGGGGAGAGAGAAAGGGGTAAGAGTGGGAGGAAGAGAGAGAGAGCGAGGGAGAGAGAGGGAGAGATGGGGGGAGAGAGAGAGAGAGAGAGAAAGGGGTAAGAGGGGGAGGAAGAGAGAGAGAAAGGAAAGGGGGGGAGAGAGAGGGGAGAGAGAGATAGAGAGAGGAAAGAGAGGGGAGAGAGAGAGGGAGAGATGGGGGAGCGAGGAGAGAGGAAGAGAGAGAGAGAGAGAGAGAGAAAGGGGTAAGAGGGGGAGGAAAGAGGGAGAGAGAGAGAGGGAGAGGAGAGAGCGCCAGGACCTAGGGCAAAAACTGGTGATTGGGGAACACATAGTAACAATGTTGCACTCACATTGATGATGGGAACGATGAGCTGGGATACATAGTCTATGCAGAGTGGTAACTCTTCGGGGTGTCTACAGTAAAGGGGACCCCTGACACTCAGTATCAGTGACTTTCACCAAGTATTGTCCAGTAAATGACATGAGTGTGAACATTAGATTGTTAGCTCCTTTGGCTCAGGGACAGTGACTATGATGTGAATGGATCTGATACTTGGATTTGCCATCTTCTGGGTCAGCGGGTTCACATGACGGCGCTCTGCCATCACACTGTCACCGATCATCTATAATCTATGCAGCGAGGAGCGCAGTCATTTGCTGAATCACTGACTTCAAAGAACACTCCACTCTCCTCCTTGTCACCGGCACACAGAGGCTCATTGTTACCGATATATATAATCATTGGGGTGGAGCTGACACTATGCAAAACTCCGCAGAGGGGAAATCTGCAGGAAACACTTTATAATGTTTTTTTGTTAAATGTTTATTTAAGAAATAAGATTCCGATCTGCCGCCATTGTAGAACGACATCACCGAGATCATCACCGAGATCAGCCAGACCACCGAGATCATCACCGAGATCAGACAGACCTGCCACTGCCGGTGAGATCCGAGAACTCCGACCTTTACCAGATTGGTGGGGGAGGTGAGACTTCCAGAACTGACATAATGACACTGCGAACCCCAGATTTGTCATACTGTACCTGCATTGGGGGCATCACAAGCAACATCAGTTGGACCTGAGAGACGCCTGGGGCGGATCAGCCACTTCTGATCTACTGCACGGTGCCGACATCACTGGACCTTCAATGAAGAACTGTTCAGAACCCCACCGACCACATAAAACAACACCAGTGAATTCTCAGTACAACAACCCCTTATATGAGGGGAAAATAAGCCTAAATCTGACCTCCAACCTCCCCTTCAGCCTTCTATCTGACCTCCGTCCTCCCCTTCAGTCTTCTATCTGACCTCCGTCCTTCCCTCCAGTCTTCTATCTGACCTCCGTCCTCCCCTTCAGTCTTCTATCTGACCTCCGTCCTTCCCTTCAGTCTTCTATCTGACCTCCGTCCTCCCCTTCAGACTTCTATCTACCCTCCGTCCT
>NW_017308627.1:16427-17250 GCF_000935625.1 Nanorana parkeri | reverse complement strand
CCCTTTAGTCTTCTATCTGACCTCCGTCCTCCCCTTCAGTCTTCTATCTGACCTCCGTCCTCCCCTTCAGTCTTCTATCTGACCTCCGTCCTTCCCTTCACTCTTCTATCTGACCTCCGTCCTCCCCTCCAGTCTTCTATCTGACCTCCGTCCTCCCCTTTAGTCTTCTATCTGACCTCCGTCCTCCCCTTCAGTCTTCTATCTGACCTTTAATCATTGTATTGGGTCACCTCTTACCAGACATAGTCCGCTGGGTGGCTGTACATACATATCTCCTGAAAGGTGACGGCGCCATCTGCTGGTCACAGTGTAGAACGCAGGCGGGATATTACTGTCCATAAATCACTGCGTTCTGCAGATGTGAATAATTGATGTTTCATTCTGTAAATCTCGCCGTTCATTATTGCTGAGACTTTATTCTGCTGCCTCCTGCGAGAGTGGATGAGATTTTCCTCTCCGGCGGATGTCTGCTGTAAAATAACATTTGTATGTAATGTAATTACTGTAGATTGAATTGAACTATTTGCCGGCTTAGAGCGCCATTCAATTACTCGCGACTCTTTAACGGCATCATTTTACGTTATACGATTGCTGATGATCTGACACTCATCCGCATGAGGGATTGGATCGGCTTCATGCGCTTTCATCAATATTGGTGCGATTTTGGGGATTTTATAACTTCCTGACGCTGTAAAATACTTTTATTTCTAAATCATCTCATTCAACTCCTACAGAGATGAGAATTCCGCTTCTTGTAGAATTCCGGTTCCATGTTTTCAGTTTGGATCCATTCTTGTCTTTCGGTCAGCTGCCTTTACTACCC
>NW_017308627.1:15526-16209 GCF_000935625.1 Nanorana parkeri | reverse complement strand
CCTACCCCCCACGCACCCCACACCCCCTATGTCATATATTACGGCCATGCAGAGATTTGCTCCCCTGTGATTGCTGAGGGAGTGTGTACAGGTCTTTGAGCTCTCACTTGCAGAAGTGGAGTTGTGGAACGTTGGACCCCGTTGTGGGTGAATGTTCCAATCTTGGGCAGCTCCCAAAAGCACGATGGGCCCTGACGAGGTTCCCCCGCCTTCGTCGGATCCTTACAATGTTAAACTGAAATGCCTTGTTCACACCAAGCGCGTTCCAGGAGCGGAGCAGTTGCAGACCGGATCAAAACTGCGTCCAATGTATTCCAATGGTATTTTGTGCTCTAGTTCACACCGCAGCGTTCGGTCCCAGAGCATGTAAAAAAAAACTGCAGCAAGCCCTATTTTACCTGCTCTGGAACGCATGCAAACGCCCTGTAACGCACTAAAAGCCCATTCTAAACAAAAACGGGCCGGAACGCATCAAAAACGCGGCAAAAAAACGCGGCACAGCCCACTGCACTGCGTGTGCAGAAGCCCATGCAGATCTGCTCTGCGTTTGGTGTGAACGAGCCCAAAAGGAAGGTCTGAGAATTGGGGGTTACAATGTGATAATATCTTCTCTAGTGGCTGGTTCAGTGAAGCCCTCGGAACCCCCCCCGTGGTGGAAATTTTCATGTGATTTCTGTTACAAT
>NW_017308627.1:11455-15146 GCF_000935625.1 Nanorana parkeri | reverse complement strand
CCCCCCCTCCATGGTGGAAATTTTCATGTGATTTCTGTTACAATGAAACGTTATCTGGACTCCCGACCATTCTCCGCCTCTCTCCTTTTCTTTTTATAAATTCTTTATTAAGGGCCTGTTCACACGACGTCCGTTTTGTGTGCTGACCGGATCCGTACGCTGCTGCACTGCACACAATGCATCCCAATGTATCCCTATGTGTTTTATGGGCTACAGTTGTCACGTGACCTGTCCGTTCAGCTTACGATAGAAAAAATACTGCATGTCACATTTTGTCCGGTCCGGAAACGCAACACAATGCAGCTAAGGGAAAAAAAAATGTATTCTTGTTCCACTTATTATGATGTCAGAGGCAGTCAGGGTGGGAGATAGACGGACAGGTTGGGGTAGAGGTAACGACATGAACTGCAAACATTTGGAACATGCCCGTTACCTTGCCATGGACATCGGAGTAAAGGAAACAAATGTATCCGGGTGAGCTCGCAAATCCTCATACAAACTCCAGAACTGACCCTGGGAGTCCCGGAGCCTCAGGATCGCGTGTACCCAATCACGTCGTCTCCCGCGGGCTCGTTCTCTGCACATTGCTGTAGCCGGCGCCATCAACATGCCTGCAAACATGTGATACATGTCTGATCACCAGCTTTACATACACAAAGGGAAGTAGATGTTCCGAGAGGGCGGAAGTGACCTCAGAGGAAGGATCTGCCGACTGACAGCCCCACGGCTAAAAAAATGAACTGTCAGCATCCGGACCGAAAACGCATCAAAAACGCACTGCATCAGCAGCTGATCTCATGTGAACAGGCCCTTAGACAGTTTTCAAATGTTTACAAAATACTTAGAAAAGTTGTTGCAAGAAATAAACATTAAACGTGCACATACGCAGGTAACAGAGGTAACGTAGTGATTGCAAACACAGTGTGTGACTTTATATGCAAATGATAACAATATGAAGCAAGGGGTAGAGAGAGGGGATGAGTAGACATGTGCGATTCGTTTCGTTCCGAATCGAAATTCGGACATTCGGATGTATCCGAATTCCGAATTACAGACTATAACGAATGCAAACGAATCCGAATTTCCGTTTCCGAAATTCGTTAGCGGTAGGTCGAACGTTCGTTTCGTTTTCGGTTCTTATTCGTTTCGTTCGTTAGAGCAAAGTGACATTAGAGAAGGAGAAAAATATTTCCCCCCCTCAAATGTCACGAACGAACTAAACGAATAAGAACAGAAAACGAAACGAACGTTCGAACGAACTACCGCTACCAAATTTCGTCCGAATCCGAATTGGCTTTCACACCCGAATCCCGAAAAACGAAATAACACAAATCCGAATTTAAAACGAAACGAAACTAAACGAATTTTTGGGCAGTGCACATGTCTAGGGATGAGAGTCATTACGCAGGCGGGCTGCGGTGTCATTCTGAAGAGTCCACTGATGTGGGTCTACGACTAGGACAAAATTGGTGGGAGACTCTCTTTCCTTCACAGGTTTTTTCCCCCTTTTGGGGGGGGGCTAATAAAGGTTAATTAGGGCGACGTCCACTTATAGTGTAAGGTATCTGGTAGATTCGCTGGGGAGGTCGGGTGGGAGCGCAAGGGGTGAAGGTGTAGAATAAGAAGTTGTGGGGTCTGCATGGGTGGATGGGGGGGGGTGCAGAGAAAAAGGGGGGGGGGGAGATCACGTCATAGATGGGCGGCTCGGCATCTCCAGATCTCCAGCCCGTGGGGATACCCGAGCCCTTCAGAGAGAGAGGTATTCAGGTGACCGAATGAACTCCATCCAGGGGGACCATGTGCTGGAGAACGATGTGTTATTTTGTTTAAAGGAGAACTATGGGGTCAGTGTTTTTCCCCATAGTCCTCCTTAGGGTAACGGGAGGACACAAACTAGCGTCCTCCCATCACCCTAAGCTCAGTATATAGGGAGCTGCAGCTCGCGGTATACTGAGACGCCGCAGCCGGAGCGGATCCCGACGTAGATGACGGGATCCGCCCAGCTGCGTGAGTGACAGCTGGCTCTGCCTATCTAGAGGAAGAGCCAGCTGTACCCGCCCCCTCCCCCGTCCGTTCCGCCAGTCAGCGCTGGAGGAGCGGGGAGGGGGGAATCCAGCCCCTCCCCCTGCCAGGATCGAGAGGTGAGCGAACGCCGGAATGTGTTCTCTCACCTCCCGATCTACTGAGCCGACCGGTGACAGTCTCATTGTCACATGTCGGCTAGAACTATGAGGTGAGTGACAAGCCCCTCCCCCCCCTCATAGTTCTCCTTTAAGCGAGCTTGTAAGGTGTCTCTCTTTTTCTACGATTCCGCAGCCATTACCCGCAGCACTGAGTCAGGGCCCATCGTGCTTTTAAGGAGCTGCCCAAGATTGGAACCCCCCCCCACGGGGTCCAACGTTCCACAACTCCACTTCTGCAAGTGAGACCTGTACACACTCCCTCAGCAATCACAGGGGAACAAATCTCAGTGCTGTGGGTAATGGCTGCGGCATGAAAAGGAGAGAGGCGGAGAATGGTCGAGAGTCCAGATAACGTTTCATTGTAACTAGGGATGCACCGATACCACTTTTTTAAGACCGAGTACGAGTACCGATACTTTTGATCAAGTACTCGCAGATACCAATTACCGATACTTTTTCTTAAAGGGATAGGTCAAATTTTTTCTAAAGCAATACAAACTAATGCTTTAAGGTCACTTTGGCACTGCGTCATTACACGGCGCACGGCGTCCGGATTTGCTAGCTTCCTGATACAGGAAGTACTCGTGCTAGGTATCGGAGCATTTGGGCGAGTACGAGTACTCACCCAAATACTCGGTATCGGCACCGATACCGATACTAGTATCGCTGCATCCCTAATTGTAACAGAAATCACATGAAAATTTCCACCACGGGGGGGGTTCCGAGGGCTTCACTGAACCAGCCACTGGAGAAGATATTATCACATTGTAACCCCCCAATTCTCAGACCTTCCTTTTCAGCTGAACATTATAAAGCTCCGACGAAGGCGGGTGTAACGTCTCTGCAGCGCAAGCCTTGGATCACAACTGCGGAGAGGGTACTTGCGGTTTGATCAGTTGATGGTCTCAATTACTCACTTAGTAACGTAGAGAAATATAGGAGACCTTTCACATCATATAAACCGTACTGAGAGGTTGTGTATGTCAACTGAAAGAAATAGGTGGGAGAGGGTTAACTTCTGCAGGATTAGACTGTGGTGAGACCCGGTACTGCACAGGGAATCCCAGTAGACGTATACTAAGAGAGACAAGTGACTTCCTTATAATGACAGTCAGCTGGACTTGACTACAAGCAAGTTATACTGTTATTCCCCTGGTCACACAATACAGATTTAACAGTCCCGGCTTAAGTACGAATAGTACGGATACTTGCGGTTGGAAGAACACTCCTGGTATCTCCTATGGCTGATGGTGGTGAGCATCAGTAGTCCTCTCTCTAGCCGTCCTGGCCGGCAATCTCAGACTTCCCCCTTGATGTGCCTTGGAGCTACCCTCTAAGTGGGGTTTGCGAGGTGCTGGTCCCTGGTTGCTGCGGTCTGCGGTTGCAGAGTGTGAATCTTCGGCGTTCACTGTTGCAAACAGTCGGACGCTGAAGATTCGTTTGGCCCCGTCTTAAGGAGCCTCGTGCGCCTGCGCTAATAGGAGGAGGAGCCGAGGGTCTACGTGCGC
>NW_017308627.1:8944-10580 GCF_000935625.1 Nanorana parkeri | reverse complement strand
TTTTGTCTTACCTCCGGACTTTTTCCTTATAGAAGGACAGTCATCTACGGTATGGTCTGGAGATGCACAGTATAGGCACAGCTTCATGGTCCGTCTCCTATCCTTCTCCGTTTGGGTCAATGGTCCCCTGATGGTCCCTATCTCCATTGGTTCTTCTCCTAGGCCCTGGGGTGGTCTACGGGGAGTGGCTACAATGCCGGTCACCTTCTCCAGTCTCCGCTCTCGAAGACGTCTGTCGATAGTGATAGCTCTACCCATTAGGGCTTCCAAAGTGGGTGGGAGATCAGACCTGGCCAACTCATCCTTGAGGGGGTCTGACAGGCCCATCCTGAACTGGTTCCTCAGACTGAGATCGTTCCATTCGGTTTCTCTAGCCCACCTCTTAAATTCAACTATAAAGTCCTCAACAGGTCTCCGTCCTTGTTTAAGTCCCCGAATCGCCAATTCAGCGGTGATCTGTTTAGTGGGGTCCTCATAGAGTAGATTCATGGCTTCGAGGAATTGGGGATAGGAGTTAAGGATGGGATCCTCCTTTTCCACATAGGTAGTTGCCCATGCTCTGGGCTCCCCTCGGAGGTACGAAATGGTAGTAAGTACTTTTACTCTATCAGTGGGGTAGGTTTTGGGTCTCAGGTCAAACAGTAGTTTGCATGCGTTTGTAAACTCCCTGTACAGCCGTCTCTCCCCAAAGAATAAATCAGGGGGGCTGACTTTTGGTTCAGGGCCTTGGTTGTTCTCTCTTGGTTGAGCCAGAAGGGACTTTAGGGTCTGGTTTTCCACTTTCAATTCTTTCACATGCTGCGTAAGTGCATCCATGCGCTGGGTGAGGGTCAAAATGTGACCTGCCATCTCCGCTGGATCCATATTGGGTCCGACTGTTATGTAACGTCTCTGCAGCGCAAGCCTTGGATCACAACTGCGGAGAGGGTACGTGCGGTTTGATCAGTTGATGGTCTCAATTACTCACATAGTATAGTAGAGAAATATAGAAGACCTTTCACATCATATAAACCGTACTGAAAGGTTGTGTATGTCAACTGAAGGGAATAGGTGGGAGAGGGTTAACTTCTGCAGGGTTAGACTGTGGTGAGACCCGGTACTGCACAGGGAATCCCAGTAGACGTATACTAAGAGAGACAAGTGACTTCCTTATAATGACAGTCAGCTGGACTTGACTACAAGCGAGTTATACTGTTATTCCCCTGGTCACACAATACAGATTTAACAGTCCCGGCTTAAGTACGGATAGTACGTATACTTGCGGTTGGAAGAACACTCCTGGTATCTCCTATGGCTGATGGTGGTGAGCAGCAGTAGTCCTGCCGTCCTGGTCGGCTAACTCAGACTTCCCCCTGTTGCCTTGGAGCTACCCCCTAAGTGGGGTTTGCGAGGTGCTGGTCCCTGGTTGCTGCGGTCTGCGGTTGCAGAGTGTGAATCTTCGGCGTTCACTGTTGCAAACAGTCGGACGCTGAAGATTCGTTTGGCCCCGTCTTAAGGAGCCTCGTGCGCCTGCGCTAATAGGAGGAGGAGCCGAGGGTCTACGTGCGCGTGCGCCGCGAGGAGACGCTACAGCCCGTTGTGCGCATGCGCGGTCCCGAGTCGTGATCCCGGGACGTAACGAGGTAGGCTTCTTACA
>NW_017308627.1:3107-8297 GCF_000935625.1 Nanorana parkeri | reverse complement strand
ACTTGACTACAAGCAAGTTATACTGTTATTCCCCTGGTCACACAATACAGATTTAACAGTCCCGGCTTAAGTACGGATAGTACGGATACTTGCGGTTGGAAGAACACTCCTGGTATCTCCTATGGCTGATGGTGGTGAGCATCAGTAGTCCTCTCTCTAGCCGTCCTGGCCGGCAATCTCAGACTTCCCCCTTGATGTGCCTTGGAGCTACCCCCTAAGTGGGGTTTGCGAGGTGCTGGTCCCTGGTTGCTGCGGTCTGCGGTTGCAGAGTGTGAATCTTCGGCGTTCACTGTTGCAAACAGTCGGACGCTGAAGATTCGTTTGGCCCCGTCTTAAGGAGCCTCGTGCGCCTGCGCTAATAGGAGGAGGAGCCGAGGGTCTACGTGCGCGTGCGCCGCGAGGAGACGCTACAGCCCGTTGTGCGCATGCGCGGTCGCGAATCGTGATCCCGGGACGTAACGAGGTAGGCTTCTTACAGCGGGGGAACCTCCGAAATGCGTTGGAACCTCCGAAAACTTTATCTGGACTGTCAGCCATACTTTGGGGCTCTTCTGTTCTACAAACCTTAATGCTGAACTCCAGCAATAGAAATGTATATATACGTGTATTGGCACATTGTAACTATATGTAAATGATCCCTGGAGGGGCCACAGGGATCCTGCAATACATTGTATTAGCCAGAGCTACTATACTGTATTACAGCGTCATCCGGGTCCAGGAACAGCCACTGTGCACCAGGGACATGTGGTCAGGGGAGGCAGGTGGGCTACAGCGGCGGGCTTCCCCACTGCTTGTGTAACCTAACTTGGTGAGGCAAGAGCTGTCATACTCTGTGTTAGAGGCGTGAGCTCTGTGGATGGCTTGGACCAATAGCAAAGGGCCATTGGTCCAAGCTGTTCAATCAAAAAAAGAAAAAACCCCACTGAGGCCATCGATCTTGATGCCTCAGCAGTGACGAGCAAGTCAGGGACAGGGAGGCTCCTCCCTTCCTCCTTCACACTAGCTTGGGGACGGAGCTTCGATCGGCGGGGGCGGGGCTTCAGTCGTGGGGCAGGACGTGCTGGAGGCAAGGCTGGGGAATGCCTCACCCGGCACCAGAGGTACCGCACGTCACTGCGGTACACACAGGGGATCACTCGCTCAGCACAGCGGCCATTCAGCAAATGTCCAGTATGTTTATCAATGAATACAAGGCATTCTCTAATTGGATGAGGGGTGATGACATCACAGCACTATCTCACATCCAATCAGAGAACATCATCAGGTAACCCTACTCGTTACCAAACATGTGATGGCGGCTCAGCAAACACAGCACGCAGACATGTCCCGGAGGTTCAGTTGTAGGTGAATGTGTTTGGGTCCGAGGTGGGTGAAGCATCTCAGAAGCTGCCGACCTCCATTGTACAGTCTGTAGTCATGTGACCACCAACTTGTGAGCGACATTTCTGCGGGCGGACCTGTCTGAGCTCCACAACTGTTCATATAATAGAAGATCATCAATAAGTCCACCTCGACCTCGTCATTCCATGGGGAATACTGCACTAAATCTGTATTATCACCTGAGCTGTGACTGGTTAGCACTCTTTCTTGCAGCGCTGAGATCCTGAGCTCCGTTTCCACCAAAGGAACCCTCTGCATTCTGTTATTTGTATCACAGGTTGTTTGTGTGATGATTTCCACCCACATTCCAAATGTATTCTACCAGGTTATTCATCTTTCCGCCAGATTGAATCTTATGTGGGGACATGTGTTGTAATGGGGGGAGGGGACATTAGAGTGTAAGCTCCTCTGTACAGAGACTGATGTGACTGTGGGGGGGACATTAGAGTGTTAGCTCCTCTGTACAGAGACTGATGTGACTGTGGGGGGGACATTAGAGTGTTAGCTCCTCTGTACAGAGACTGATGTGACTGTGGGGGGGACATTAGAGTGTTAGCTCCTCTGTACAGAGACTGATGTGACTGTGGGGGGGACATTAGAGTGTTAGCTCCTCTGTACAGAGACTGATGTGACTGTGGGGGGGACATTAGAGTGTTAGCTCCTCTGTACAGAGACTGATGTGACTGTGGGGGGGACATTAGAGTGTTAGCTCCTCTGTACAGAGACTGATGTGACTGTGGGGGGGACATTAGAGTGTTAGCTCCTCTGTACAGAGACTGATGTGACTGTGGGGGGGACATTAGAGTGTTAGCTCCTCTGTACAGAGACTGATGTGACTGTGGGGGGGACATTAGAGTGTTAGCTCCTCTGTACAGAGACTGATGTGACTGTGGGGGGGACATTAGAGTGTTAGCTCCTCTGTACAGAGACTGATGTGACTGTGGGGGGGACATTAGAGTGTTAGCTCCTCTGTACAGAGACTGATGTGACTGTGGGGGGGACATTAGAGTGTTAGCTCCTCTGTACAGAGACTGATGTGACTGTGGGGGGGACATTAGAGTGTTAGCTCCTCTGTACAGAGACTGATGTGACTGTGGGGGGGACATTAGAGTGTTAGCTCCTCTGTACAGAGACTGATGTGACTGTGGGGGGGACATTAGAGTGTTAGCTCCTCTGTACAGAGACTGATGTGACTGTGGGGGGGACATTAGAGTGTTAGCTCCTCTGTACAGAGACTGATGTGACTGTGGGGGGGACATTAGAGTGTTAGCTCCTCTGTACAGAGACTGATGTGACTGTGGGGGGGACATTAGAGTGTTAGCTCCTCTGTACAGAGACTGATGTGACTGTGGGGGGGACATTAGAGTGTTAGCTCCTCTGTACAGAGACTGATGTGACTGTGGGGGGGACATTAGAGTGTTAGCTCCTCTGTACAGAGACTGATGTGACTGTGGGGGGGACATTAGAGTGTTAGCTCCTCTGTACAGAGACTGATGTGACTGTGGGGGGGACATTAGAGTGTTAGCTCCTCTGTACAGAGACTGATGTGACTGTGGGGGGGACATTAGAGTGTTAGCTCCTCTGTACAGAGACTGATGTGACTGTGGGGGGGACATTAGAGTGTTAGCTCCTCTGTACAGAGACTGATGTGACTGTGGGGGGGACATTAGAGTGTTAGCTCCTCTGTACAGAGACTGATGTGACTGTGGGGGGGACATTAGAGTGTTAGCTCCTCTGTACAGAGACTGATGTGACTGTGGGGGGGACATTAGAGTGTTAGCTCCTCTGTACAGAGACTGATGTGACTGTGGGGGGGACATTAGAGTGTTAGCTCCTCTGTACAGAGACTGATGTGACTGTGGGGGGGACATTAGAGTGTTAGCTCCTCTGTACAGAGACTGATGTGACTGTGGGGGGGACATTAGAGTGTTAGCTCCTCTGTACAGAGACTGATGTGACTGTGGGGGGGACATTAGAGTGTTAGCTCCTCTGTACAGAGACTGATGTGACTGTGGGGGGGACATTAGAGTGTTAGCTCCTCTGTACAGAGACTGATGTGACTGTGGGGGGGACATTAGAGTGTTAGCTCCTCTGTACAGAGACTGATGTGACTGTGGGGGGGACATTAGAGTGTTAGCTCCTCTGTACAGAGACTGATGTGACTGTGGGGGGGACATTAGAGTGTTAGCTCCTCTGTACAGAGACTGATGTGACTGTGGGGGGGACATTAGAGTGTTAGCTCCTCTGTACAGAGACTGATGTGACTGTGGGGGGGACATTAGAGTGTTAGCTCCTCTGTACAGAGACTGATGTGACTGTGGGGGGGACATTAGAGTGTTAGCTCCTCTGTACAGAGACTGATGTGACTGTGGGGGGGACATTAGAGTGTTAGCTCCTCTGTACAGAGACTGATGTGACTGTGGGGGGGACATTAGAGTGTTAGCTCCTCTGTACAGAGACTGATGTGACTGTGGGGGGGACATTAGAGTGTTAGCTCCTCTGTACAGAGACTGATGTGACTGTGGGGGGGACATTAGAGTGTTAGCTCCTCTGTACAGAGACTGATGTGACTGTGGGGGGGACATTAGAGTGTTAGCTCCTCTGTACAGAGACTGATGTGACTGTGGGGGGGACATTAGAGTGTTAGCTCCTCTGTACAGAGACTGATGTGACTGTGGGGGGGACATTAGAGTGTTAGCTCCTCTGTACAGAGACTGATGTGACTGTGGGGGGGACATTAGAGTGTTAGCTCCTCTGTACAGAGACTGATGTGACTGTGGGGGGGACATTAGAGTGTTAGCTCCTCTGTACAGAGACTGATGTGACTGTGGGGGGGACATTAGAGTGTTAGCTCCTCTGTACAGAGACTGATGTGACTGTGGGGGGGACATTAGAGTGTTAGCTCCTCTGTACAGAGACTGATGTGACTGTGGGGGGGACATTAGAGTGTTAGCTCCTCTGTACAGAGACTGATGTGACTGTGGGGGGGACATTAGAGTGTTAGCTCCTCTGTACAGAGACTGATGTGACTGTGGGGGGGACATTAGAGTGTTAGCTCCTCTGTACAGAGACTGATGTGACTGGCTCAGTGTTCTCTGTACAGCACTGCGGTATATGTCAGAGCTATATAAATGACCAGTAAAGTGTGATGTAACAGTGCACGGCATTGTGGACTTCTTGATGGTCTCCGTGCTGAGTGTTTGGCTGCGATTGGTGCGTTCAGTTAAGCTGCGTTTAGAGGAAATAGAATTCTGTGCTTCTGGGGTCCAGTCAGAACCACGACACGTAAGCGCAGGAAGCAGGAAGATGTACACTCAGGACAAAGTGATCTGGAAACATTTGTCGCTTTTACTTCCCAGTTATTTGTTTGGGTTTAGAGCAGTGGTTCTCAACTCGTGGGTCGCGACACCCTCTGCAGTGGGTCGCGGCGTCATGTCTGCATAGACCGGCACATCTGCATTAGAGAGAACTCGAGGGGGAATTTGTGGTTCAGCCTGCGGGAACCTCATAATGTCAAACTGTCCCCTCTCTCCCGGCCTCCCCCGGGCTCTCCGATAAAGTGGTATGGCCCGGGGAGAGAGGGGACTATTTCCTCACTTTCGGGCCGGCGCATTAATATCGGGCCGCGGCGCCCGACAATTAAGTAATAGTTCCGGTCTGCACGGGAGAGTACAGCAGATATCAATCCGCCGCTGTATCTACTGTACTCTCCAGTCCAGATAGTTCAGTCGGCTGGAATCAGAGAAAGGTAGGCAGGCAGACAGGGAGATGTGCACTGTGGCAGGACAGGGGACACTGATGGATATTATG
>NW_017308627.1:1186-2124 GCF_000935625.1 Nanorana parkeri | reverse complement strand
CCGCCACCCCCACACGTTTTTATTTTAATTTTTTTAAATATTTAATTTTTATTCTTTATAAACTTTTTAATTTTTTTTAATTCATTTACTTTCAGCAAAATATATATTGCTGAATACTGCACAAGTTGTTTTGTGTAATAAATTAAAATGTTTCAGAAATGAAATCATTTTTGGGTCACGCCTTAATGACCAAGGAAACATGTGGGTCCCGAGGTTACACAGGTTGAGAACCGCTGCTTTAGAGGATATTTTACATTGATCTGCAATTAGGATATTTGACCATTAGGTGGCGCCAGCTTTCTAAGATATCCAAATGAGTATTATCATTCCAGTCATTCAGAACATTAGGATAGTGACTGTGAGACGTGTTACTCTTCACGCCTCTGTTATCACCGAGACAGAAAGTGATAAGCCATCCAAAATTTACAGATGCCACCAGAACAATAGATGAGGGGGAAATTTCAGATGGGGAAACCAGTTCTGGCGCCGTATGAATAAAGCGGAATGTCGCTCCAGGTCAGTCCACGCATGTTCTGCCACTGGCTGTCTAAGAGACGGGTTCCCCTCACTTTGGGGTGACCCCCTTTACTTGCCATGAGACGTGTATGGAGTGAAGGGGCGGTCTCTCCTGTCTGTGATCAGTGTCCCCCCCCCCCCCAGTCATCCCCTCCCTCCGTGACGCCATGGCCAGGCCACAATGTATGAGTCTGTAAGGGGCAGGGACGGGGTTGGGCTTCTCCTTGGACAGTCCTGTTTTCCCTACAAATCTCAGTTTGGGGTCTTTATAAATTCACCCAAAATTCACACAGTGCTCATTCAAGTTTCACACAATTTTTAAATCTGTGAATCTTAAGTGAAAAAGTTGCTAAACTGACCCCACTGTGTCCTAATCATGATGATTGGCTTAGTCTGGCCGGGCTCCACCATGTTAGAACACG
>NW_017308627.1:0-1121 GCF_000935625.1 Nanorana parkeri | reverse complement strand
CCATGTATCAGTCTGAAGGTTGTGTCTTGGATGGAGTGTTCCTTTAAGGGAGTATTAGAGAAGAGAGCAGAGGAAGACAATGCGATGTGTATGAGAGGCTGGGAAACGTGTGCCGTCATCTTATATAACTCTCCTTCTGCCCCCCAGCCAGCGCCAACCTTTTCCGCCTCCTTCCGCTGATCCTTTCCGACTAGACGCACAGAATATGGCGCACGCGGGGAGCGCTGTCTGCCGTGTGAGACCTGTTACCCCAGGTGGGGGAGGGGGGATTTAACAAATAACGCACTGACAGGTATGACACCTATCGATCACAGGACCCCGCGGCCTCCCTTTTATCAGAGGGTTCTGTTCCGGGTGCACATGCAATCCCGGACATCCGACTGCAACAATGTTACCAATGTGTGATGGATCTGTCATTGGACTGGTGACAGATTGTTACATAAAACGAACACGCGTGTAAGAAGTGGTCATACCTTCTATTCATGTAAAGCTTCTTCTGAGCAGCAGAGAGGGAGATGATGAATAAAGTTCCAACTATAGAAGATATGATAGAGAGGAAGAGATCATCATCGCCCCCCATCATAGGGAGGCGTCACGGGGAAGCTCCGACATTCAACTTTGTATCACCGATGAGGGATTGTTCTAGAAGGTGAACGCGGCCCGGAGAAGAAGAATACATGACGGAGGAAACACCGAGAACGCGGTGACCGAAAATCACCCGCATCCCAGAAGGAGGAACGAGGGTCTCTGTGTCTGATTTCTATATCTCATCATTGGTATATATATATACACTATATTGCCAAAAGTATTGGGCCCCTCCCCCTCCCAATCATGTGATTCAGGTCCTCCAATCGCCTCCGTGGCCCCCGGTGTATAGGACGAGGCACCTCGGCGTGCAGATGCTTCTCCAGACATCGGTGAGAGAACGGGTCGCTCTCAGGAGCTCGGTGACTACAAGCGTGGTGCCGTGATAGGTTGTCACCTGTGCAATAAGTCCGTCCGTGACATTTCCTGGCTACTAAATATTCCACGGTCACCTGTTACTGGGATTATAACAAAGTGGAAGCAACCCGGGAACAGCAGCAACTCAGCCAGGAAGTGGGTCGGCCACGTCACATGAC
>NW_017308626.1:165518-168183 GCF_000935625.1 Nanorana parkeri | reverse complement strand
GGTTAAAGAAGAACTCCAGGGACAATTATTACTAACCCTTGCAGTGGGGCTACCCTGGCACTAGAATGGTTAACTGCTTGTTTTGGTCTAGGCCAGTGGTGGCGAACCTTGGCACTCCAGCTGTGCCAAAACGACATATCCCAACATGCATCTGCCTCTGGGAGTTATGTCTGTGGCTGTCAGAGCCTTGCAATGCCTCATGGGACTTGTAGTTCCAAAACAGCTGGAGTGCCAAGGTTCGCCATCACTGGTCTAGGCCGTCATTCAGGACAACCTAGCGGTGAGAAGAGAGCTGCTCGGCCAGCATCTGACATGCCGGCGGCTTTTTCTCTCTTCACTGCTTGGCCATCCTGATGTGACAGCGCTCCATCCTCCGCCCCCCCAGCCCCCTTGCCGGCTTCAGAGACCCCTCCTTCTCCCCCCTGCTGGCGTCAGCGCTCAGGATGGCAGAGCAGAGGACCGGTAAATATCGGTGAAAATTACCCATCTCGTTGTGCAGAGCAAACACTGGAGTGAGCTTATCACTACATTGTTTGTAAATAACTAGGGACACATAGTACTATGTGTCCCTAGCTATGAATGAACAGGAAGTGCTTTACATCACTTCCTGTTCATTCATGAGTTTCTCAATGGGTGGAAGCACTTACCATAGAGGCTTTTACGCATTGATAACTGGATGATAGTAAATATTTTACTATCACCAGTTTCTGAATGAATGGGAAGCCTCTGTACTGAGTGCTCTCCATCCATTTAGAACAGGGGCTGCAGAAAAAGAGATTGAGGACTCTGTGTTCTCAATTTATTTTTCTATTTCAAAAGGAAAATGTCAAGGGTCTGTGTAGACCCCTAATATCCCCCCCCCACCCCAAAAGTGAAAAAAAAATATAAGGATACAAAATAAAATAACCCCACACACTCACGCACACATTATTAGACATGTGCAAAGACTAAAAATTATTTTCGGACGAAATGAACAGAAACTAAAAATGTTTTCATTCATTTCGTCAAACTAAACAAATTTATATTTTATTTTGGATTTGGCCACCATCCTGGAACTGGCTCACGTGTGCAGCATCAGGTGATATCACACATCTGTTGGGGGGGCATAATTTTCTGTTCTTGCCTCGGATGCAAAAGAAGCTAGCTACGGCTCTGGTTACGCTGTTTGTGGATTGCTCTGATTCAGCTGGAGACCATACTGCTCAGAAGGATCAAGGTCAAAAGCATAAAGTGACATGTAAAACACAGTCACTGAAGCTGATTGGCTCCAGTTGCTGTTCGGTTGACAAATTTTCACATAGCTCCTTCAACGAAAGTGAGTAAAAAAAAATCAACTTTTGCCAACCTGTACCATTCAGTTTGGCAAAAGTTGATTTTTTTTAACTCACTTTCGGGCAGGACAACCCATGAGTCAAAATTTGGACAAGTCAGAAGGAAATTGTCAAAATTGGCTGCATGTATGGCCAACTTTAGTGGGGCTTTTAGATAACAAAGGTGCCTCTCTCAATCAGGTTTTAAACTGGATGACAGGTACACTTTAAAGAGGAATGTCACCCTCCCCTTCCAGTTATTTAAAAAAGAAAATCCCCACTTACCCTGTTCAATGGTTATCCTGAAATTATATCCAGCGACTCCAGCGTTGACCTATTGCAGTCTGCCATTCCGCTGCCGCACACTGGATCGTCTTTACATCATGAGGCAAGATGAGCAGTTATCATATAGTACAAGAATGACTGATAAAGCCATATCATTATTTCAATGTCCGTGGTTGATACAGGACACAGTAGGGGCTTCATATGGCCCTTCAAAAATCACCTAAAAGCTGTATGACTAAGTTCATGATATCATTCTTTACACCAACCCCAGCCATGATCTGACTGAATAGTGCTGTTCAGTGTTTACATTGACAGCAGCATCATGGAGCGTATCAGTGGCACAGCCAGCAATAGACGGCACTAGTGATCTGTGTTTGTATAGCTTGTCGTGTCTGCAGGGGTCAGCGTCATCATTTTAGGTTTGAAGGGCAATGGGGATGAGCCATCTGTTCATGCCGCCCACTGCTTTACCACACTGCATGGCATATGCCAGCCGTCTGGCAGGGAGCCCAGGTACTGGGGGTAGCGGAAGAGAGTGGGCACTATTTAACCCATTGGAAGGTGGAATAATGTACGATTACAGAAAATGGACTAAAGAGTTTATTAGCTCCATGCTAGAGTTAAAAATGATCTATCTATCTGTCTGTCTGTCTGTCTGTCTGTCTGTCTGTCTGTCTGTCTGTCTGTCTATCTGTCTATCTATCAATTATCTATCTAGGGATGCACTGATAGTACTATACTTGTACTCGCCCAAATGCTCCTGATGCCTATCCCGAATTTCCGTTATCAGGAAGCCGGGTGAGTCATTACACGCCGCCCAGCTTCCTGATTGGTCGGGAAGCTGGCCAATTAAGAACCTGGGCGTGGAGTCATTACCTGCCCCTCGGCTTCCTGATTGTATAGAAAGCCAGCTCCATGCTTCCTCATCACTTTGTTATGTGAGAGCATGGAGACAGCTTCCCGGCTAATCGGGAAGCTGGGGGCGGGTAATGACTCGCCGCCTAGCTTCCTGATTGGCCAGCTTCCCAGCCAATCAGAAATCGGGCAGCGAGTCATTACACGCCACCTGG
>NW_017308626.1:146726-163305 GCF_000935625.1 Nanorana parkeri | reverse complement strand
CCTTGGCACTCCAGCTGTGCCAAAACGACATATCCCAACATGCATCTGCCTCTGGGAGTTATGTCTGTGGCTGTCAGAGCCTTGCAATGCCTCATGGGACTTGTAGTTCCAAAACAGCTGGAGTGCCAAGGTTCGCCATCACTGGTCTAGGCCGTCATTCAGGACAACCTAGCGGTGAGAAGAGAGCTGCTCGGCCAGCATCTGACATGCCGGCGGCTTTTTCTCTCTTCACTGCTTGGCCATCCTGATGTGACAGCGCTCCATCCTCCGCCCCCCCAGCCCCCTTGCCGGCTTCAGAGACCCCTCCTTCTCCCCCCTGCTGGCGTCAGCGCTCAGGATGGCAGAGCAGAGGACCGGTAAATATCGGTGAAAATTACCCATCTCGTTGTGCAGAGCAAACACTGGAGTGAGCTTATCACTACATTGTTTGTAAATAACTAGGGACACATAGTACTATGTGTCCCTAGCTATGAATGAACAGGAAGTGCTTTACATCACTTCCTGTTCATTCATGAGTTTCTCAATGGGTGGAAGCACTTACCATAGAGGCTTTTACGCATTGATAACTGGATGATAGTAAATATTTTACTATCACCAGTTTCTGAATGAATGGGAAGCCTCTGTACTGAGTGCTCTCCATCCATTTAGAACAGGGGCTGCAGAAAAAGAGATTGAGGACTCTGTGTTCTCAATTTATTTTTCTATTTCAAAAGGAAAATGTCAAGGGTCTGTGTAGACCCCTAATATCCCCCCCCCACCCCAAAAGTGAAAAAAAAATATAAGGATACAAAATAAAATAACCCCACACACTCACGCACACATTATTAGACATGTGCAAAGACTAAAAATTATTTTCGGACGAAATGAACAGAAACTAAAAATGTTTTCATTCATTTCGTCAAACTAAACAAATTTATATTTTATTTTGGATTTGGCCACCATCCTGGAACTGGCTCACGTGTGCAGCATCAGGTGATATCACACATCTGTTGGGGGGGCATAATTTTCTGTTCTTGCCTCGGATGCAAAAGAAGCTAGCTACGGCTCTGGTTACGCTGTTTGTGGATTGCTCTGATTCAGCTGGAGACCATACTGCTCAGAAGGATCAAGGTCAAAAGCATAAAGTGACATGTAAAACACAGTCACTGAAGCTGATTGGCTCCAGTTGCTGTTCGGTTGACAAATTTTCACATAGCTCCTTCAACGAAAGTGAGTAAAAAAAAATCAACTTTTGCCAACCTGTACCATTCAGTTTGGCAAAAGTTGATTTTTTTTAACTCACTTTCGGGCAGGACAACCCATGAGTCAAAATTTGGACAAGTCAGAAGGAAATTGTCAAAATTGGCTGCATGTATGGCCAACTTTAGTGGGGCTTTTAGATAACAAAGGTGCCTCTCTCAATCAGGTTTTAAACTGGATGACAGGTACACTTTAAAGAGGAATGTCACCCTCCCCTTCCAGTTATTTAAAAAAGAAAATCCCCACTTACCCTGTTCAATGGTTATCCTGAAATTATATCCAGCGACTCCAGCGTTGACCTATTGCAGTCTGCCATTCCGCTGCCGCACACTGGATCGTCTTTACATCATGAGGCAAGATGAGCAGTTATCATATAGTACAAGAATGACTGATAAAGCCATATCATTATTTCAATGTCCGTGGTTGATACAGGACACAGTAGGGGCTTCATATGGCCCTTCAAAAATCACCTAAAAGCTGTATGACTAAGTTCATGATATCATTCTTTACACCAACCCCAGCCATGATCTGACTGAATAGTGCTGTTCAGTGTTTACATTGACAGCAGCATCATGGAGCGTATCAGTGGCACAGCCAGCAATAGACGGCACTAGTGATCTGTGTTTGTATAGCTTGTCGTGTCTGCAGGGGTCAGCGTCATCATTTTAGGTTTGAAGGGCAATGGGGATGAGCCATCTGTTCATGCCGCCCACTGCTTTACCACACTGCATGGCATATGCCAGCCGTCTGGCAGGGAGCCCAGGTACTGGGGGTAGCGGAAGAGAGTGGGCACTATTTAACCCATTGGAAGGTGGAATAATGTACGATTACAGAAAATGGACTAAAGAGTTTATTAGCTCCATGCTAGAGTTAAAAATGATCTATCTATCTGTCTGTCTGTCTGTCTGTCTGTCTGTCTGTCTGTCTGTCTATCTGTCTATCTATCAATTATCTATCTAGGGATGCACTGATAGTACTATACTTGTACTCGCCCAAATGCTCCTGATGCCTATCCCGAATTTCCGTTATCAGGAAGCCGGGTGAGTCATTACACGCCGCCCAGCTTCCTGATTGGTCGGGAAGCTGGCCAATTAAGAACCTGGGCGTGGAGTCATTACCTGCCCCTCGGCTTCCTGATTGTATAGAAAGCCAGCTCCATGCTTCCTCATCACTTTGTTATGTGAGAGCATGGAGACAGCTTCCCGGCTAATCGGGAAGCTGGGGGCGGGTAATGACTCGCCGCCTAGCTTCCTGATTGGCCAGCTTCCCAGCCAATCAGAAATCGGGCAGCGAGTCATTACACGCCACCTGGCTTCCTGATTGGCCAGGAAGCTGGCTCCATGCTACCTCGTCACCAGGTGACGAGGAAGTGTAGAACCGGCTTTCTGGCCAATCAGGAAGACGGGGGGCGGGAAATAACTCGCCGCCCAGCTTCTTGATTGGCCAGCTTCCCGACCAATCAGGACGCAACTCTCCGATGTGAACAGGGGCAACTGAAAGAATGGGATGCCTTTTGTTGAGCGCTGTCGCATTTATGGAAAGGAGCTACAAAATGCCTAGGTGTGAATGGGGGATAACTCATCAGTGACGAGAGCCCCAGCATTAAAAATTGTGGGAAGAGGTTATCCCGCTAACACCCTCTTAAGGCTGCAACTACGGTTTGCTGTAGTACAAGAATTCCTATAATAGCAGCTAGAGGCTGGTCTGCGGGAAGCCTGAGATCTGAGATGTCACAGCGGTAAGCAGTCAGTGGAATGACATATTAGGGAGTGCCTGGGACTGCTTATCTGCTGACACTTTGTATGTCTCTGAGATATTGACTGTGTAGGACGGAGTCCGCCAGCAGTCAGATCCCATTTAATTCCAGTTGCCTGCATTAGGCCAACCAAACAGTGTGGCATTATTCATTAAATCAGCACAATCTGCACTCCTCCAGTATAAACACATGATTTATGCCTTACAAGAGAGGCAATTAGAGGAGCCTGGATATTAACTCCTGAACTCACACACGGGGCCTGCAAAATTAAAGCAGCCACTTGGTAATAAGACGTGACAAACATGCCGGAGCGATTGCTTATTTATACTCAGGAGTTTAAAGCCGCCATGTAATACTGTAGTAAATACGAAGCTGTGAAGGAGGAAGGGAGGTAAGGTAGATGCTGGCTTCAGTTAACCCAGGGATTAAAGAATAAGTGCAATTCTAGACAAAATGTACTTATTATTTTTGCCCCCTCTAACTTAAATGATGGCGCTGCTCCACTGTTTGTTGACATCCAGCGCTGCAAGTTTCCCCCTCCTGGCTGAGCCTGTCTCCCAGCTAGGAGATGGCACCATAGAGGTCTTTTGGCTGTAATGTGCAGGTACAGCCAGCAGAGGGAGCATTGTGGTGTGATATAAATAATAGAGGAACCATGCCTGTCGGATCTCTGTAAGTACGGATGGGGGAGGCACTTCTACTTTAAAGCAAACCCAAGCTTTCCTCATTCTGGCCAAAGCAACAGGTTTGTTTTAATTCCCCTGCCTCCAGCTGCATATACTTACGTTTCCCTTGCTCTCCTGCTGCTCTGTCGAACACCAAAAGCCAAAGTAAATACCTGGTATTTTTGGACTTGAAGGAACATGTGACTCATTTTGTGTAATAGCATTGGGTCAACCAGTGCTCGCACAAGAGGAGTCTTGTGTGAGAGAGAGATGATGCTTTATATTAACTCTCAGCAGCTAAGCGGAGTGGTGGAGGGGTGAAATCAAGGCAGACCTGAAGGAATAAAATTAATGTTGGGGCTGCATGACTGGTGGGGAGAAATTAGTCACAAGAGAAAGTTAAATCTCTTACCTGATTGAATGTTGATGGTCAAGAGGTAGGGAGAAGCTGGGGGAGTAGGAGCTTTAGATAATTGCTAGATCATTCTGGAAGCATGGACAAGAAGAAAAAGTTATACCATCTGCCCTTCATTAGGCATACCTCCCAAATGTTCCCATTTGGAGAGACTGTCCCTCATTCCTCCCAACTGTCCCACATTTGGAGAGACTGTTCCTCAAACATGCCAACTGCCCCTCATTTGGAGAGACTGTCCCTAATTCCTCCCTACTGTCACTCATTTGGAGAGACTGTCCCTCATACCTCCTAGCTGTTCCTTATTTGAAACCATATCCCCCTGTCCCTCTTTCCTCCCCAGTCATATCTCTTTTTGGTCTGATGTACAAATATCTTTGAAAATGTACTACTTAACTACCAACGTGTTATTTTGCACTATCATCTAATAAAAAGAAAACAACTCTTTGTTTAACCAATTCTTTTGCCTATATATTTTCAATGGTCAGCATAACTGGGGGCATGGCGGGGTTGTGACCATTACCTAAATGCATTGTGCTAGAAGGTGTCCCTCTCTCTCCTCTCTCTCATTCCCAAAAGTTGGAAGGCATGCCTAAGGGCCTTGAGTATGGTATGTCAACGTGGGTCAGACGAATGCAAGATATTTCATGGCAGCTTGGTGGGTCTTTAAGAGTCTGTGGAACAGTGGGATTATTACAAAATGTGAGGCCCATTGGGTGATATGGTTCTTCCTTTTTTTGATGTTGGGTCCCTTTACCTGAGGCATAGGAAGGTAGAAAATGGTCAATCTAGCACTGTCCTCGAGCTAGGTGGATCTTAGTCAGGCTTGTACACACCAAACATCTTCTCCTGAAATCCAAGTTATCTCTTTTTTTTATTTGATATGGGTTTTTTGAATATAGTTATTTATTATACTGTCAATTGTTTTATCTTGGTTAAATAAAGGCTTGCTGTGGGTATTTTTACATTGTGCGGTCTGTATTTTCATTGGGGTCACAATGGGGGTACAAAGTTGACAAATCCAGCAGTCAGGTAAGGATATAGCTCTATGGAGATCTGCATTAACGTGAATTGTTTTTTGGCCCTGTATAAGCAAAGTACAGATTCCCTTTGAGGGGTTAGTGAATTTTGAATATGTCAGATTGGATGGCTCCTTTACTCTTGGGGTCCTGTTTAACTTCTCTCGGGCAGACAAAGCTCCAGCTGTGGTGAAACTGCAAATCCCATCCATGCATCTGCCTCTGAAAGTCCTGCCTGTAGGTGTCAGAGTCCTATGGGTTGTGTAGTTCCACAAAAGCAGGAGAACTGCATTTTGGCTGCCCCTAAATTTATATGTTCTGGGGCTTCAAGTTCAGGGATTGCGTTTGCAATAAGAGAGCACATCCGTGTACCCAAGCACCCCACAATACAAGCATATCTTATTAATTCACGACTAATTTTATTTATTTCTCTTTAATAAACCAGGTTCAGTGTGTATAAGACTTCATAGCAAGTCAACAATAGTAGCTCCAATATTGCTATCCTAATAAGTTTCCTTTAACTTGGACCTATGATCATAATAAATATTTTCATGTTAAAGGAGAACTATGACATGAGTGATTTCCACTCACCTCATAGTTCTAAGCCGACCTGTGACAATGAGACTGTCACAGGTCAGCTCAGTAGATCGGGAGGTGAGAGAACACATACCGGGTTCCCTCACCTCTCGATCCTGTCACGGCTCTCTGCCGTGACAGGGGGAGGGGCTGGATTCCCCTCTCCCCGCTCCGATCTGCCAGCGCTGACTGGCGGAACGGACGGGGCGGGTACAGGGGGCTCTGCCTTTAGATAGGCAGAGCCAGCTGTCACTCACGCAGCTGGGCGGATCCCGTCATCTAAGTCGGGATCCGCTCCAGGTGCGGCGTCTCAGTATACCGCGAGCTGTAGCTCGCAGTATACTGAGCTTAGGGTAACGGGAGGACGCTAATTTGTGTCCTCCCGTTACCCCAAGGAGAACTATGGGGAAAAACACTGACCCCATAGTTCTCCTTTAAGTTCATACATGTTAAGTAATGTGTCAGTACAACCTTTCCATGTATTTACAAACAGAAAAGGCCGCACTCTATGACTAAGCCCATGATTGGGTAAAGCGCGTCAGTGGGGAAGACATTGGGCAGAACACCAGTGATGTGGTACAAATGCATTGGGATTCGGAAATTCAGACGTGTCCGAATGGCCGAATTTCGGAAAATTTGCTTGAACTTTGATTCGGAACGAAACGGATTGCACATGTCTAGTTTTGAATACATTTATTGTACAAGATTTAGATCACATGTGTCAAACTCAAGGCCCAGGGGCCGAATCCGGCCCTCGCAAGCCATTTCCTAGACTTCTACTTTCAGATCTAGGTATTAAGTTATTACTAAAACCAGTGATAATCGAATGCAGAGGCAATTATGATAAAGATTAGATACATTTATATAGTCTTACAGATACCTTTGAGGGCAACCATAATGTTGATGCGGCCCACAATTAAATTGAGTTTGACACCCCTGATTTAGAGCCTCAGACACACCTATGTTTAAATCTTAAAACGTCCCATTTTGGAAAAGGATGAGTTAAAGCGGTCATCATCTCAGACAGCGCCCTGGCAATTGATGATAATGTGATACTAATTACTGGTCAGACGAGGTCAACCTCAGCACAATCAGACTTTAAAGTGATTGATTAGGGCTCATTCTGCCAACGCCAGGATTTTGTGTCTGTAGGGAGCCGAAAGCCTTGAACCAGCAGATCCCTGATTTACTTCGCTGTGGGATGTGCAATTAGGGAAGTCAGATTCGGCATTATCAACGATGGTGCTTTCTGGGGTGACACTTGGGGAGTGCCTGCTGATAATCTGCCCTTTATCCAGATGAAACAAAGAATACCTGTCACCTGGTGGGAAAAAAAAAGCAAAATACCTGTAGCTTTATTACCAGAACACTCCGTCTATACAACTTCTATTAGCATTCCTGTCTGCTGCCTTTTTTTTTTAAAGTTGGTTTACGTAGCAGCAGTTAGTCACATTCTACTGGAATTAAGGAGTAACTCCATTTTTTTTGAGAAAAAAAAATCAATCCCATCTGGGTGGTCTATATACATTGCAAGGGTTTACAAACTTTGTTGCAGATTGCCCATTCACACCACATCCAGATCATCTCCAGACCAGACCAGATTGTTTCCAGACTCAAAATGCATCCTAATGTATGTAGTGCAGTCGGTTCCAGACCAGACCAGAAAAATACTGCATGTCTCATTTTGTCTGGTCTGGAAGGCACTGGAACTGTGGGCAGGTTCACACCATTTTCCGGACAAGATCTGGTCCGGAAAATGGTGTGAACCTGAATGTCTGAGTTCATTATAATAATCTGGTGGACTTTCCCTGTTGTAATAAGAAAACTTGCAGTTTTGGCATCCCTTTAGTAGTAATTAACTCTTAGGGTCCGCTCATCCCACATCCAGATTACCTCCAGACCAGACCAGATTGTTTCCAGACCCAAAATACATCCTAATGTATCCCTGTGCTATTTCTGGCCTCTGTTCACACCAGCGGCCAGACCAGACTAGACCAGAAAAAATACAGCATGTCTCATTTTGCCTGGTCTGGAATGCACTGGAACTGCGGGCAGGCTCACACCATTTCTGGTCTGGAAAATTATGTGAACCTGCCCTCAGGCTGGGTTCACACCATTTTCCAGACCAGATCTGGACCAGATCTGGAACATAGTGCATTGTGATTTTACCGAGATTTTGCCGCGATTGGAAATGTATTAATTTTTTTGCTTAAAATGGTGCGCTCCATGCGTTTTTGATTTTCCAGACCAGATCTGGTCTGGAAAATGGTGTGAATGGGCCCGTAGGGAGTATCTCACCAACAATGACATTCCTATTTCAGGGGATACCTACAATTATACTCGTATCTTAGTGTAGATATCTGTCCATATTAGTCAGCCAATTACAGAAGAAGAAAATTACATTTCAGGGGGTGTTCTGTACACCAACTGTACACCAACAAACACCTCAAAAAGTTGCTGATCACAAATGAAGACACATCCTTAAGGTGTTGAAGAACACAACATATGGTGTACCAGCACCATAGTCCGAATATGCTGAAATTCTCTCTCTCTGAAGACACAAAAACTTGCACATTTTAGACATGTCCATGTAAGAAAAATTCCCAGTGATTTATGGATTTCCAGGAATTGTGTGGCCTAGATTGTCTGGCAGTCATTTTAGGATACACAGGTCTGCTTAATTGCAGAATGTACTGCAAGGGAGCAGCACAAGGCAAGGCCCAGTGAAAGCGCAGGCCTCATTTATCATCCATACCTCTCAGGTGCAGTCTTGCATTTCCCAATACCGCAGAGAGAAAGCGGCCATATGCACTCCTAAAAGCCAAGACAAACAAAGATTCGGTGTACTCTTCTGATTTAGATATCTGTTTCATACACAGCACTTGAGAAATAAGAGGAGTTTTACCTTGTATGGATCAGTTTTCAGTGTTGAGATCTCAGCGCTGTCAGACTATGTCCATGCAGCTTGTAAATGCTGCTTGGATGAACAAGATTTTACAAAGGGTCCAGCCAGCTTTGTGCAGCTTTTCTGAAGCTTATATTTTCCTTTTCCTGTTTACTCTTTCCTTCCCTCATTAGCATGCTAATACAATTGTTAAATTAAACCAATTTTCACCATATAGCTGTAGCGTTCACCCCAGAAGGAGCCGCTGAATCGGCTAGTCTCTAGTCTGTCTAGGGTATGTTCTTCAGCTGCCCACCTATTAGCACTAGCCGCCCTCATTCTGGTGCCCATAAACTGATGTTCACTCCAGTAGTAAAATGCAAAGTAACGGTTTATTGAACATCTTCACTGGGGAGAGAGTTTATAGGGATTCTAGGTGTCCAGGGGTAACCAACAAGAGCTCCAGACTCACCAGACCTTGTAGGTATATCAGTGTAGATCCACTTGGGAGGCAGCGGACAGCAACTGATGTAGCAGATAAGCAGGATGGATACAGATCCTCAAGCAGGAAAGACACCGACCATGCTCCTGAAGTCCACTTAGTTCCAGGGTACTTCAAGAGTCTGCATTGGTCCAGGTTCTCTTCCTCTATCAGCATCACAGGCCTCCTCCATGTTGAAAGCCTCAGAGAAATATTTTCCTCGCACCAGCCTATGCCCACCCCCAGGCCTCAGGCCTAGCCTGGGGGCAGGCTGAACAGCACCCAGCCCTATTCCATGGCGGGTCCTGGCTAGTCTGAGCACATGGCAAATCCCCCCAGTATACGTACCCTATCCCAGCATGCACCACTGGCTGAGAGAGAAACTCAGTAATTGGCTGCCGTACTGTACATACACTACAGTGCCTCTCATTGGCTGTGCCACAATATGACAGAGTCACACTCCGCCCAGGGAGGTACAGTCAATGCTAGACACCTGGAATTATCCAGATAACTGCCACTATAAATCCAGCCAGGCTGACTACAGCCCTGGCTATCACTAAATGTCTAGTAGCTACATCACAGAAGGTGATGGGGGCTACATAGTCAATATTGGACCTAGTGGCAGCACCACTAGGTCTCTGTGCTTCTCCATGCAATGCAGGCAGATCATAACTGGTGGGAGGGGCTGGCATTTGCATGGTGCTGTACCTAGCTTCTTGAAAACAATGCCTTTTTTTTGAGAAAAAAAAATCAATCCCATCTGGGTGGTCTATATACATTGCAAGGGTTTACAAACTTTGTTGCAGATTGCCCATTCACACCACATCCAGATCATCTCCAGACCAGACCAGATTGTTTCCAGACTCAAAATGCATCCTAATGTATGTAGTGCAGTCGGTTCCAGACCAGACCAGAAAAATACTGCATGTCTCATTTTGTCTGGTCTGGAAGGCACTGGAACTGTGGGCAGGTTCACACCATTTTCCGGACAAGATCTGGTCCGGAAAATGGTGTGAACCTGAATGTCTGAGTTCATTATAATAATCTGGTGGACTTTCCCTGTTGTAATAAGAAAACTTGCAGTTTTGGCATCCCTTTAGTAGTAATTAACTCTTAGGGTCCGCTCATCCCACATCCAGATTACCTCCAGACCAGACCAGATTGTTTCCAGACCCAAAATACATCCTAATGTATCCCTGTGCTATTTCTGGCCTCTGTTCACACCAGCGGCCAGACCAGACTAGACCAGAAAAAATACAGCATGTCTCATTTTGCCTGGTCTGGAATGCACTGGAACTGCGGGCAGGCTCACACCATTTCTGGTCTGGAAAATTATGTGAACCTGCCCTCAGGCTGGGTTCACACCATTTTCCAGACCAGATCTGGACCAGATCTGGAACATAGTGCATTGTGATTTTACCGAGATTTTGCCGCGATTGGAAATGTATTAATTTTTTTGCTTAAAATGGTGCGCTCCATGCGTTTTTGATTTTCCAGACCAGATCTGGTCTGGAAAATGGTGTGAATGGGCCCTTAGGGAGTATCTCACCAACAATGACATTCCTATTTCAGGGGATACCTACAATTATACTCGTATCTTAGTGTAGATATCTGTCCATATTAGTCAGCCAATTACAGAAGAAGAAAATTACATTTCAGGGGGTGTTCTGTACACCAACTGTACACCAACAAACACCTCAAAAAGTTGCTGATCACAAATGAAGACACATCCTTAAGGTGTTGAAGAACACAACATATGGTGTACCAGCACCATAGTCCGAATATGCTGAAATTCTCTCTCTCTGAAGACACAAAAACTTGCACATTTTAGACATGTCCATGTAAGAAAAATTCCCAGTGATTTATGGATTTCCAGGAATTGTGTGGCCTAGATTGTCTGGCAGTCATTTTAGGATACACAGGTCTGCTTAATTGCAGAATGTACTGCAAGGGAGCAGCACAAGGCAAGGCCCAGTGAAAGCGCAGGCCTCATTTATCATCCATACCTCTCAGGTGCAGTCTTGCATTTCCCAATACCGCAGAGAGAAAGCGGCCATATGCACTCCTAAAAGCCAAGACAAACAAAGATTCGGTGTACTCTTCTGATTTAGATATCTGTTTCATACACAGCACTTGAGAAATAAGAGGAGTTTTACCTTGTATGGATCAGTTTTCAGTGTTGAGATCTCAGCGCTGTCAGACTATGTCCATGCAGCTTGTAAATGCTGCTTGGATGAACAAGATTTTACAAAGGGTCCAGCCAGCTTTGTGCAGCTTTTCTGAAGCTTATATTTTCCTTTTCCTGTTTACTCTTTCCTTCCCTCATTAGCATGCTAATACAATTGTTAAATTAAACCAATTTTCACCATATAGCTGTAGCGTTCACCCCAGAAGGAGCCGCTGAATCGGCTAGTCTCTAGTCTGTCTAGGGTATGTTCTTCAGCTGCCCACCTATTAGCACTAGCCGCCCTCATTCTGGTGCCCATAAACTGATGTTCACTCCAGTAGTAAAATGCAAAGTAACGGTTTATTGAACATCTTCACTGGGGAGAGAGTTTATAGGGATTCTAGGTGTCCAGGGGTAACCAACAAGAGCTCCAGACTCACCAGACCTTGTAGGTATATCAGTGTAGATCCACTTGGGAGGCAGCGGACAGCAACTGATGTAGCAGATAAGCAGGATGGATACAGATCCTCAAGCAGGAAAGACACCGACCATGCTCCTGAAGTCCACTTAGTTCCAGGGTACTTCAAGAGTCTGCATTGGTCCAGGTTCTCTTCCTCTATCAGCATCACAGGCCTCCTCCATGTTGAAAGCCTCAGAGAAATATTTTCCTCGCACCAGCCTATGCCCACCCCCAGGCCTCAGGCCTAGCCTGGGGGCAGGCTGAACAGCACCCAGCCCTATTCCATGGCGGGTCCTGGCTAGTCTGAGCACATGGCAAATCCCCCCAGTATACGTACCCTATCCCAGCATGCACCACTGGCTGAGAGAGAAACTCAGTAATTGGCTGCCGTACTGTACATACACTACAGTGCCTCTCATTGGCTGTGCCACAATATGACAGAGTCACACTCCGCCCAGGGAGGTACAGTCAATGCTAGACACCTGGAATTATCCAGATAACTGTCACTATAAATCCAGCCAGGCTGACTACAGCCCTGGCTATCACTAAATGTCTAGTAGCTACATCACAGAAGGTGATGGGGGCTACATAGTCAATATTGGACCTAGTGGCAGCACCACTAGGTCTCTGTGCTTCTCCATGCAATGCAGGCAGATCATAACTGGTGGGAGGGGCTGGCATTTGCATGGTGCTGTACCTAGCTTCTTGAAAACAATGCCCACAAAAGCAATGCCCACATGTGATGCTGAGCCTCTATGATTAAAATAAATTAAATCCAGCTCTAGTTTGGCACACACCTAAAATATATCTAAAGCCATTTTTTTTAATTTTGGATAGAGAAGATGATATAGAACCATGGTTTGTTTTGCCATTAGTGTCCTATTTTACAGATTTCCCTTTACTTCCTCTCCTGTAGACACAACAAGAAGTGAGAGGAAATCTCTCGAAAGTGAAGGAAATCCTGTGTTAGGCATTTGTGCCCATTGGTTCCCCTCTTTCCTGTTCTGGTTGCAATTCAATGTTTCAGATTTTGGCTATTAGAGAGGGTGATGCTCCCCAAAGGTGGGACACAGGCAGCGATACAAACATGACAAGTGTTCCAACCATCTTAACATTCTGTTATGGATTTACATATGCCTTAATAAGAGGAGTGATGGTTGACTATTTCAACTGAGAATCAGCACTTAAATCTGAACTCTAGAGAAAATTCATAGCTACACTTACAGAGGGTTTCTCCCTCTGAAAATTTGGGCACTGGGCCATGGACCGAGAGCCCGACAGTTGCGAGAGAGAGAGAGAGAGAGGAGGGGACCCGGTCGCATACGTTATCCTGCCGGGTGAAAGTCCCCTCCTCTCTCTGACGGCATCCATCACCAAGATGGCCACCGACAGGTAACAGCAGCACAGCGCGTGACTTCACTGGACACATCAGGACACATCATTCATTAACAGATCCATTCACACAGACTACAAGCCCCGTTGCCACTGTGGAAGAGACACTCGTAGATCCCAATGGAGTACAAGTGCACTGATGTCACCGCACTTGTAGTCCATTGACACTTCCGCCCATCCTGTAATTGAAGGTCCGTCACTTGATAAGGACAGGGATTGGGTGGAAGATTGTACCCACCAACCACTTATTGCCGTCGCAATGCTTTGCAGGCTCCAATACAAATGAATAAATGCACAATTCTTATTTTTTTAATGTGTATGCATTTATTAATTTTTTTGGGAAAAGCTGGATTATGCCTTTAATACTCTGCAAGTAAGGTATATAATATGTAAATGAGAATGTGCAAAAACGTATTGAATCCCGCAATCTGGGCGACCGAAGTCATATCAATGTCACATGACTTAAAGGAGAACTATGAGGTGAGTGCTTTTCACTCAGCTCATAGTGCTAGCCGACCTGTGACAATGAGACTATCACAGGTCGGCTCAGTAGATTGGGAGGTGAGTGAACACATGCCGGTGTTCGCTCACTTCTCGATCCTGTCACGGCTCTCTGCCGTGACAGGGGAGGGGCTGGATTCCCCCCTTCCCGCTCCGATCCGCCAGCGCTGACTGGCAGAATGGACGGGGGAAGGGGCGGGTACAGCCGGCTCTGCCTCTAGATAGGCAGAGCCAGCTGTCACTCACGCAGCTGGGCGGATCTTGACATCGATGTCGGGATGCGCTCCGGCGTCTCAGTATACTGCGAGCTGTAGCTTGCGGTATACTGAGCTTAGGGTGACGGGAGGACGCTAGTTTGTGTCCTCCCGTTACCCTAAGGAGAACTATGTGGAAAACCCCTGACCCCATAGTTCTCCTTTAAGATAAAGGCATGCCATTGGTTGTGTGCTGTTTGCTGCAATAGCTTATAGAAGTACCTAAAACGTGTAAGCGGGTCTAGGGTGTGGGGGTTTCACAGAGGGAATCACACGGAATTGTCTTTTAAACAAGGTAACGTTTATTACCGGAGGGCCGGTAGTATGAAGAATATTTACAAGAGTAAGGCAAGCGATTTCACTCCAGGCATGGGGACACAGGTACACAGTTCAGTTACTTCAGATGTAAGCAATCGTTGTATTCAATTACACTCTCGGCACTTCCGACTGACTGGCACAGTCTAAACTCAAGCACACAATACGTATCTGTAAGGCTGATAACACTCTACCCGAAAGCAGCGGTATTCGTTCCGTACCGGGAGGTAGGAGTCTGGCCCACTCTTCCCACAATCATAGCGGGCACATCGGTTTGGCTCTAAGCAACTGGGAGTCTTTCATCCGACCAGGATTGCCGATGCAGGACTCCATAGGAACCCAGAACTATCCCTCACAGGTCGGAACACTTTCCCTGAACTCTCCTAACTCTCCCTCACAAGCGGGGTACCTGTCCCTGTCTACTTCCACACGTGTCCTGCCCAAAAAAGTGGTTAGGCTTCCTATATAAGATAACCACTCCAAAATGGCCGACCAATTCTCTTGAGAATTCCTGTCCTATCAGGACACCCGGCTTCTCCAAAATGGTGCTGGAGACAAAAATAGAGATTAAACAGTACTGAACCTATTTACACATAAACATATCAAAATCGCTGAAGTAGTTATATACACTGGTTAATCCACTTTATCCTGCAGCCAGCTAGCTGCCCTGTCACTGGCAACTGCCTACAAACGTTTTACACTGTTGCCTGAATACCATTCACTACAGTTGTATACACTTTCACCCACATAACCATATTAATGTAAAATGAATTGTCTTTATGGTATGGATCCGATGTAATATCTCACCAATGGGAACCGATGATTGTTTTTACCCATTCTTCACACTTATTTCTCACAAACAACAATGTAAAATCAATCACAGCAATGTGATACATGAGAAGGAACTGCTTATACTGCCATATACACTGGCGAAGGTCACCATTTATACAACACCGCCAGGAAGAATAATGTAAACCCTCGAGTACCTATCCCTCTCTGAAGATCCAAGGCTAGAAACAATCTGTGCTAAAATGCTGAAGTTTAATCTGCTTATATTTTGCCTCTATTGGTTCATCAATTCCCCCCATCAACATGCAAATTAAATTTTTAAATAAAACCTTTGCATTTTTTTTACATACCAGATTTTAGATCCAGTGATATCATCACAGGGACTCTGTGCTTCTCTGCACAAAGAAAGCACATCATGACTGGTGGGTGGGCCAGCAGGATGCTGTACATAGCTTCCTGAATACACCACAGCACTCCTCCTCAGTACTCCTCTCTAAAGCCCTTGTTCTATCAAAGTTTGTGATTACGTTGGAATGTGTGACTGGTCACGTGGTCACACATTTTAACGTAATCACAAACTTCGATAGAGTTCCCCCTCAGTTTTACAGCAGTGGAATGTGTGACCGCCCATTAGGTCAAGCATTCTAACGCTTTGCCAGTTGTTCCAGGGCAGATCGGCTCACTGCGCTCGTGCAGTAGAATCGATCTGCATTACCCCATATGCCTGGAACAGCTGATCGGTCCTCAAATGTCACTTCTATCCGACTCTGTGAGTGCGATCTTACATTCCACTGCATTCACGAGGTTGGACAGAAGTGTAATTTGAGGACCGATCAGCTGTTCCAGGCAGATAGGGTAATGCAGATCGGTTCTCCTGCACATACAATCTGCAATGCTGATCTGCCCTGGAACAGCTGACAAAGCGTTGGAATGCTTGACCTAATGGGCGGTCACACATTCCACTGCTGTAAAACTGGGCGGGATTACGTTACAATGTGTGACCACGTGACCGGTCACACATTCTAACATAGTCACAAACATTGATAGAACAGCCCTAAGCCCTGATACATGAAGTGGGCTGGATCTTGGGTGGAGTTATGCAAATATCAAAATGCCTTGATGGGTGGATGGCAGAATGGGTGTTCCTGGTTGCATGAAGACTGCCCTTGAAATCCAATAAATGAAAGTGGTGGGTCAGGGGCTGTCAGTCTGGGGAAGAAGGACTACATGAAGCTGGCCATCCTTCAGCCAGGAAATGAAGTGCGCTCTGTCTGACTTGTTGCAGCTTCTAATGCACAGTGTGAGGAGCTCACAATGTGCAGTGAAATCAGAGTAAGCAATTTCAGTCCAGGAGAGGAGACGCTACAACTGTGCAAGACTGAAGGGAAGGTCGGAGTTCACCTTTAAGAGTTTATATGAAAACCCATAACAAAGGTGAACTATAAATCCTGCAGAACAAATAGATCCAGAGGGCTGTGAAAGGGTTTCAGAGAAGAAAAACAGTCATGAAACATGTTTCCTTTCCAATATCCTCTGTCTTATCTGCAGAATTGTAATAGACTTTGTCCAGGAGCTTACCAACTCCCAGGAGACCTTGTAGCACCACCATGTAATGGCAATCATGTTCTGCTGTGTGATTTCCAATGGTTCAGCTCATTTGTTCTGTGTA
>NW_017308626.1:132793-146296 GCF_000935625.1 Nanorana parkeri | reverse complement strand
CTCCTGTCCCGGTGCAGCTGCGTGGGGGGGGGGGGGGGGGGGGGAGAGGGGGGGCTGCCATTGACTCCTGCTCAACATAGGTCAGCATATACGTTTAAATAAAATGTAATTCCCCGCTGGGTTTAAAAGGCTAACTGAAAATTCTATTCAAATTGAAATCCTGTGGATAACACACACTCCCTGTGCTTCTAAGGTGCCTGTCATTGTTCATCTCTATTAGGTGGTGGGTTGGTGGGACTGGTGGGACTGGTGGGTGGCATCCCCTCCTCCTATTTTTGTCAATGAATACTAGGTGCTCTTTGATTGGACGAGGTGGAGAGAAGGAAAATACAAGATGCTTTCTGAATGGGGGCGGTGCCAAGTAAGTGACTCAGTAGACCGCAAGTATAGCCAGTACACAGAGATCAGCACTGACTGTATGTAGAACAGGATACTATTATGAATTTCTGTATCCCCAATGGCCCTCCAGATGTGAGATATGAAGAAGTAAGCTGGCCATACACTAGTAGATTTTCTTACGAACTTTCGTATGGAAAATCCCATCAGACAATTTGATAATGCCTTCAGAGACTTGATGAATGTCGTTTGACAATATGTTTGCTTTTAACATTCGATTTTGGAGATAAATGGAAATTCCATAGACCCTGCAGAGCCCACCATAAACCCCGGCAGAGCACAAGTGCGCTCTTCTTCCCTGCAGCTCCCCAGCCTGCCTCCAGAACATCCATCGTCCACCCTGAGCTTCCTGTTGCTGGGCCCTGGCCTCCTTCACCACCGCACTGACGCTACTGGTCCCCGGACCCACCTCCTCCTTCAGTCACCAGTCAGAGATATTGACAGGTCAGAGATTTCGACAGAACACTGGAGCTCTATGATTAGGCGGCTGCGCGCAGGTCTCGCGGCCGCCTAGGTTACTTGATTGTGCAGCCCGGCTCGCCTCACTGTTTTGGGGGCACCATTTTTTGCAGCCCCCCTGGAAAGTGCCACCCGAGTCAAATGCCTTGTTTGTCTTGCGGTGGAATACGCCCTGGGTGAGCCCCCTGAATGCTTTCTGGCTACTGCTATGACTCTTACTTTGGCAATCAAAAATCCACGGGACCTATTGGACATCATTACCACTCTCACTTTTTGACCATCTTTTTGCATAATGTGTGTTAAAAGGGTCACTTGGAAGCTTGTGTGGCACATGACTGAATGCAAGGCCATGCTACCGTCACTGCCCACATAAATAAAACCAATACCTAATGCCAACCAATAATTTATAACAAACATAATATATAATATTATTTAGGACGTCGAATGGCTGTAGCAATGTGAACATTTACAATAATAACAGAACATTCTCAGCAACTAACATTACTTGTGACCAACAAACTAAATTTCACAGAAATAGTGCAAGAATCAGCAGTAAAAATACCTAGCTTCCTGACAAGTGCCAAAAACACCACTCACTGCTTATGGGGGTGTACTATGACCCATGCTACTGTACCAGCCACTGACCACCCATAGTCAGGCCCAAATGGGTATGCCCAATAACTGTCCTCCAAGATCTTATTGGCTATACAGCCCAGTAGACCCACCATTGGCACTTCCATAGTACTTTGCCCATTTTTCTCTTTGAGAAGAGCCAGCTCTTTGTTGTTAAATGCATGGCACCACCAGGGACCCACCCAATAGATAGCCAACCTTAGTGAATGCCACCAGTAACATAGCAAAAAAGAGAATACCCTATAACTCTAACTAGAATGGATGTATCCGTCCTCCCCAACTATCTTGTAACAAAAACAACAAGCCTTAAAAACTAAGGGGGCCGGTGGAACCAATTCCTTTGCTCTCCCACTTAAAATGGTTGCCTACCTCACACAATGCCATAAGATGCCCCCCTTACTCCAACCCCCAAGCGGAACCCACCTATCACTACGCTAGCTGTCCCTCCTGTCCCTCTCGCCCTACTCACGCCCCACTCCCCAATACTTACCTAACCCTCCTAGTTCAGGTCTAACATGTCACCGCTGACATATAGGGACACACAGGCTCTGTGCAGCCGTCTATAGAGAGACTGATCTGAGTTGCTGAATCGGAGAGGACCCGATCGAGTGCCTGAAGTGAGGTCCGGTGACTTGGTTAATGCAAAGGACATCGAGGCCTAGTCGCACTGCCGAACCAGCCACTGGGGTGATCCAGCCATCCAGAGGGAGACGACGGCCAGTATCCTGAGTGAGTGAAAACTTCTTACAAGGGACCCAGATGACTGCACCTTTCGCCAGAATCGACCTGATAGAGAAAGAGGACATCCAGCTTCTGCCAGCAGACTTCATCTCTTCCCCTTTGATCTGAGGAGTGGTGAGAGGCCTTTGGCCGCAGTGACACCCTGTTTATTGTTCACATCTGCTATACAGCAAGGGCCCCAACGTTGGCTAGCCTAGGACAGTACTACTGGCCAGTAGTTTAGAGTGGAGTAGATACTTTTAAGTAGAGATATCAATGTTGATTGCATTCAATCTAAGTATATTATCTGAGACATTCTGACATTGCAGGCTTTCCTGCATGCAATAGACTGCTGCTGCGTGTCAGATTGCCTTATCCTGTTATTGGTTGTATTACATGTGATTGGGGAGCCGTTAAGTGTTTGTTCTATTCCATAGTCATTAAATCTGTTATAAAACTTCACAAGGTGTGCTGGTGTGCTGTGGGTTCATTGCTTGTGGTGTGTCACAGAGGTGAAACAGAAGACCCGATCATCCAGCGGCTCCTTCAGGGGTGAGCGCTACACACAAAGTATTTTTCCCTTCAGCCACATACTGTGCAATCATCTGCAGATCATTTTTGTTATACCTATAAACAATAAAAGAGAGAACAGATAATTGGCCGGTCGTTAGGTAATGTAGCGCAAAACACAAAAACTGTCAAATATCTGAGCAATTACTATAAATAATTGCACTTCACTATACCTCGCACTTTGGGGTAAGCTGAAGAGAACATGCTATCTGTAGAACTAAACTGTTTTTTACGCTTTGCTATTTTTTTAATGAAACCGTTTAAAAATAAAAAGATTTTTGTCCTAGTTGTTCCTGTGCACAAAAATTAAAAACAGGTCCGACTTTTAAATATTAACTTAAAGGAGACCTACAAGGATAGGGATATGAGAGTTATCATTGCTGATTACATTCTTTAGAGCCCTAAGCCCTTACCTCCTCTCTGGTGATGTCCTCCGCAGACTTCACATCTCCATGGTCAGCGATGGTCCTCTTATGGGGTTGAATGATACCCAGTTCCCCATGGTGCCCTGCATTCACAGTACAATGATGCAACTGACGTCATGGCATCAATGATGTTCTCAGAATGACTTAAGAGGAACTTCAACTGGCTAGGGGTAATGTAAAAGTCAGAAGCTGCAGGTACTATGGCTACCTCTGACCGAAAGTTCCGGCATCAGTGAAGGTATCTGAGCATTTGTACTCACCCAAATGCTCGGTATCGGCACCGATGCCGATACTACGGTATCGGCATCGGTGCATCCCTAACACAAAGTGAATCGTTTGTGCCTCTTAGGTCACATATTTAAATGGAATGCTTTAATGTTGTATGAAGGAATGCAGAGCTACATGAATTTGTGTCTTTCATGGGTTCAGCTTCAAGACAAGAATATAACCGTCACTCAAAGCAAACGCAGGTGACACGGCACTGTATAGGTTAACATGTTATAAATGATCACGTTTTCCACTTGTAAAGCTTTCACTAGTGTAAAGTGAGCAGTTTTGTCGAGAAAGCATCTTGGGAGGACTGTGAAGCTTTTAGCTTTTCACCTCAGTGGATAAGTCCCTGGCCGGTCGCCGATGTTTGTATTTAGTGTCTCATCTGGTCACATTCCTTCTGTAATGTGAATTGATTTGTGGAGCAGCTAATGCAAGTAACCCGGCCTGGCGCAGCTCCTCGCACAGCCCGCTCTCAGACGACCCCTGTGAGCACTGTATAAATTGGCTCCAACGCAGAGGTAGACAGCTGTGCACAGAATTGACTAATACAGCCAGCTGGCACATCCGGTCCTGAAAGGTCCATGGGTGCTTCGCCTTAAGGGTGAGCAACATATTTCATATTCCAGTCTTCACATCCTGTTTATGAGGAGCTAACATTATGAAGCTCGCCTTATATAAACAAAATGGAAGCAGAGTCATATGTCTCAACGGCCATTTAAAAAAAAATACTATAAAGGTTTTGTTGTGTCCCAAATAACCATGTGTTTTAAAGCAACAGTAATTGTGGTATCTACTGACAGCTAGTGGGAGTGTGGTGCAACCGCAACTTGTTTATTTGTACACTCGCTATGTTCCTTTGTTCCCCCTTCCTATTTTTCTCTAGTTAGTACACTTCCTGCTCTCTTATGTTCCATCAGTTAGTTTTAGTTTCAGTTTCATCCCAGACACAGGGCTTAGAAAGTCATTTGGTGGAATTTATCAACGTGTTTGTGACAAAATATTTTGTCACAATATTTAGGAATGAAACATGAACTAGAATAATAAATGCTTCACTATATGCAGGACAAATCAGGAATGCAACAGTCTAAAAGACATTGATGAACACTGATGATGCAACCAAAATGATAAAGATTCTCCATTGTCTTCTTACACTTCAAAAAGACTGTAAAATATCCCCTGTAGGTTTTGTTGTGTCCCACATAACTATATGTTATACTGCTACTGTAATTGTGGTATCTACTGATTGTGGTGCCACAGCAACTTGGTTATTTGTACCCTTCCTATGTTTCTTTGTTCCCCCTCTTATTTTGCTCTAGTTAGTACACTTCCTGCTCTCTTATGTTTCATCAGTTTCATCTCAGGCACCGGGCTTAGAAAGTCATTAAGGGGAATTTAAGAATGTGTTTATCATTCCTAGTTGGTACACTCCTCCATTAGGCCCCCTCGAATCCTACGATGACGCATTCTATGTTTGTCTTGGTGTTTGTCCTCTTTTCTCTTTCTGTAAATTGCCACTCAGTTTATGGTTTGTTAGATGGTGGCTATACTGACCTTTGGATGATGACATATTTGCATACCTTCTTTGTCACCCTGTATATATCTGCAACCTTATATAACGTTTGATCTATAGTATACTGGATTTGTTTCGGGTTACTAAGAGGTCCTTTTTACTGAGATGTCTTTTTCATATGTATATGCTTCAAAACCTTAATAAAAATTACATGCATAAAAAAAAAGAATGTGTTTATGACAAAATATTTTGTTGCAAAGACCAAATGTCATGCTAACTAACTGCAAAGTTTTATTTCTGTTATACATCCCTTTTGAAGTGTTCTTGTGACATTAATGTTTGCGAGTCACTGCACATGTTTTTTGACATATCGCATCAGTTCTCAAATGTGCAGTAATTGTGTTCAGCGTTTTCAACATTAAAGAACTCCAGGCAAAACTTTTATGAACCCTTGCGGTGGGGCTTTTAGTGTCATGTGATTTGACGTTAAATCAAATCACATGATTTGTATTGTTATTTCTAAAACAATACAGACTAATGATTTTAGGAGTGGTGGAGCACCAGGGCCCAGTCGCAGCTGCAACTGCCGCGACCCTGGTAGTTCTGTCACTGATGCCAAGCTGTAGAAGGACTACAAATCCCAGCAATGCATTATACAGCAATGCAGAATACCAGCAGCTATAGAGGACTACAAATCCCAGCAACACATTATACAGCAATGCAGAATATCATCAGCTATAGAGGACTACAAATCTCATAAATACATACAAGCAATGCAGAACTATACTATCAGCTATGGGAGGTGGGACTGTAGTCAAGGGTGGGAAAGATGAGAGGTGGGCTCTGTTACTAAGGGAGTGATGTGGGTGGGGGGTGAGGTTGGTGAGAAGATGGTTCTGTGACTGGGGGGGTGAGGTGAGTGCAGAGGAGGTGCATGCAGAGGAAATAGGACAGTCCCAGACTCTGTTTGCACCTCTTCAGCTCTGCACTATTTATTGGATTTTCAATATACAATAAAATGAACAAAAGCATTACAGACAGTATTTGCCGGGAAAATATTAGTATGAAAACATTTGCACAGTGGTTGTTAAAGTGCAAATACAAATACAGGTAAAGTGGCTTTAGCCTGTTAGAAACCTAAAGAAAAGATAGAAGAAGAAAAGCAAGTAGAAAGTCCTTCGGATGGTCAACAGCAGTGCAATTCTGAAGTTGGTCACACGGGTCAGTGTCCAGTTTCCAGAGAGTGCTCACCCCATCTCTCATAATGCAATTGGCCCCATTACAGGTGTTCAAGGGTATTCATGTCCAGATTAGGGTGGTGATGCAAGTTCCAAGGCTCCCAAGTTTTTAGGAATTTGGCATGAGTATCAGTTAGTATACAGAACAATGTTCATTTATCATTATATTGTCCAGCCTCTGGGTACATTCCCGATAGGGTGATAAATTGTTTTTTCCAATTGCCCGCAAGGGTTAATTTGGCAGCAAGAAATATTTGGTGTGCCAAAGAGCTCAGGTGGTTAGTTAGACCAGGCACTGTATCATGTAAGAGGGCCTGTACCGGGTCTTTGGGAATGCTCTTGCCAAACAGGGAGGACAATAAACGTTAAATGTCCAAAAACAGGAGGTAAAGGAACAGGACCACCAGGTATGTGACATGCTTCCAGGGAGGGAGCAACCGCGGAAGGATGTAGTGGATGAAGATGGGAATATTTTGGCTAGGCGGGTTGGGACTAAATACCAGCGAAATAAAACTTTATAGGCTACCTCTAAGTTTGTCACAGACCCAGAGCTCCGAGAGATATTTCTCCAAACTTTTTTCCAATTATCATCTGTCCAATTGAGATTAACATCTGTGGTAGACATGTGCGATTTGTTTCGGAAAAATTAATTTGTCGGACGGATTTTCGTTATTTGGAGACTCGGATGTATCCGAATTTCTGAATAACAGAAATGACGAATGAAAACAAATCCGAATTTCCAAAAACGAAATTTTGGACAAAATTTGTTAGCGTTTGTCTGTACAAATTTTCATTTATGGACAAATTTTCGTTGCAGCAAAGTGACATTTAGGGAAAAAAATGTATGTCACTTTGTTGTAACGAAACAAACATAATGAAAACGAAACGAAAATTCGTACTACCGCTTACGTATTTCATCCGAATCCCGACTCAGAAGCCATTGTGACAGTGTGACAACACAGAAACCTAGTTCGAAGATAGGTACAGAGCATTGTCCCCCTATAACAGGAAGTGCCTAAACAAGGAACGTCACGGCAGGACCGCGAGGTAATAGTCTACGGAAAGTTGCATTAACATTTCAAAAATACATTAACATGGTAAAGCGTTTATGATATTTGAGTGATTGCATGTACATACACTAACATTGTAGAAGAAGTCTGAACACACCTACATATGTCCCTGATCTTGTTAAGAAGATACACGAGTGTAATGAGTTCAGAAGTGACGGATATCCTAATTTCGGCTCATTGGCCCTCTGCAGTCTAAGGCCACAACTGAATTGCCTGCTAAATACAAAACGAAAAGATCCCTGCACATTTTTACCCCCCTTAGCTGTCCTGCCTTTAGGTTAATTCATACAGAAAGCCTCATAAACCTCCACAATCCAGAGACATTTATCACCATCCTTCTGGTACAAAACAGGCAGAGAGGGGCAGATAAATCAGGCTCCCTGCTTATTAACGCTGACTTCTCATAAGGCACTCGGCAATGGCGATAGGCGGGTTCGATGGTTTGATGGAATGAGGGAGACACCCCATTCATCTTTGGGCACAACTGCTTCAGTGGATAAAAAGGACCCTGGGGGGCAATCCATTACCTTATCAGAGAACAATTAGGATCATGCTCCCCCCAGAAAATCAATCTCCGAGAAGACAGCAGTGGATCATTGCTCAGCTGTGCCAAATTAAGAAGTGGTACCACACAATGGCGTGATATTGAGGAGTGAGCAGTTTGAAAAACGCAGGACACGTTTTAATATTGAAGTTCTTGACCCCTTGAATTTGCGGCTTCCATAAAAGTCAGCGGTGGTTATTTTAAAGCCTAACTCAAAATGTTTCTCTTTAGATTTGGATAGAGAGTGTTAAAAATACATAACACATTGCAGCTCTTTGATCATTAGTACATAATGAAATGTATTTTTTTTTTTAAATACAAGTAGTGTAAGTACCTGGATCTGACCTGGTACCAGCCTCTTGCAGTCTACTGTACATCAGGGCTGGAGAATGAGACTAAGACACAGCACAGGAAGCCAGTTCACAAGGGAAATTCTAGACCACCATCATGTTATTAATTACCTTGACATACAGACATTATATATGTTGGATCAAGCACTTACAAAAGGGGTTTGATACATTGGTGGGCCTTAAACAGAGGCAAACATTTTAGAAATGGAGGAGAATTTGGTATGATCTACTAGTTTGCTCTGTTTCTTGTCCCTCAAAGGTCCCATAAAAAGTGTTACACCACTGTAGCCCCACTGGAAGGGGAAGTTTGTGATTTTCCCACAAACCCATAATTTTGTGATTTTTCCCATCATCTATAATTTTCAATTTGAGCTTTTTCCACTTTTTTATGTCTGAGACAACAAAAATAAAATAATGAAGCTTATCGAGGGTAAATATATGGCCAAGATAACTGAGAGAAGCTTCTGTAACCTTCAGGAGCCATTTAAAGTCTACAGCACCATTGAAAGTACATGACTAAGGTAGCTCAGAGGTCCCCTTTTACCAGTACCTTCTTTAACTTCAAACCCCAACCCATGTTAACCAATCGATACGCCACACAACAGTTGGAGTTTAAATGGCCACAGCAGCCTTTTTAGTACAAAACTTTATAAATAACATTATAAATAACAACCACAACAACAAACCAATAACCATACTGTATAAACTTGTTTGGTTTCAAGGTCCTTGAAGGCACTATGACTCTAAGCAGACCAGTATCTGCAGGCACCTTACTTGTACCTGAATGCCCCCCGGCGTCATACACTGCCTCAGGGACGTAACTAAATTGCCTGCAGACCCACATTGGTCCCTATTACCCGGTCATACCCATATGATCGTACATCTACCGAAGTACACCCACACCACAGATGGGTCCCCCGTGTAGTTATGCAACCACTGACAACTGCCTTCAAGGATCCAAATTGCCAAGCCCCAGCTGTGACAAAACATGCAAAGACACAAAACCTCCTCTCAGGCCGGGTGGGTGTGAAGTTCTTCTTCTTCTGCCAGACTCCATCTAAACTTTTGGACTCCTCCCTCCTGACTACCTTCATGAAGCCCCTCCTGGACGACCCCCTCATCGAATCCCGTAAGGGACCCTTCTGTAACCCTTTTTACCTTATCTCTTTAACCCTTTCCTATCTTCGTTCCCCTTCCCAGGCCTTGTCATGTAGGCCTTCTGCTCATTCCTCTGCTATCCATAGCTCCAGGCCTTACTGTATATCCAAAATCCCCTTCCCTCCTGACTCCAATGAATTTGCCAAAATGCAGAATTTGGCTGACATCTCAAGATTTTTAGGCCTATCTGAACATATACTGAACACATCCAGGTAACAATGTGCAGTGCAGATGGACAGATGGCATTCACAAGATACAATTGACCTAGAAGAAATATTTTTATCAGCAAATTGAGTTTCGAGAAATCTCCCAGAAAATAAAAGCTAGCACACTGAGGTTGTGTAATGGGGATAGATCTCTTTAAGGCTTGCTGCAGTTATGTTTGCACAATAGGTGGCTTTATTATAGGCAATAAAACCCTGACATGTGAATGGTTTATATCTGAACGTTTGCTTGGAAATCAATTGCCTTGATAAAGGATGAAACCCCATTTAATTCTGCACTGCAGAAGGAAGACCTCGGAGTGATATACATTGCTGCTACTAATTACAAAGAATTAACAGCATCCCAAAACCAGACAGAAGGGCAAATCCCAAATCTAACATAAAAACAGGAGGCCTCACATAATAAGCAGCTTCTTCATATGTGACTGTTTACTGTCAGTCGTTTTTTTTCTTTAATGGGTTGTTACAACTTGGTAGTTTGTTTCTTTAGGATACTAAAGCCCAACTTAATCTTGTTTGCCAGCAGGGGTTTAAAATGAAAGAGCAGCTTTAGCAACAATTCTCACCTATCCTGTGGCCCTATCCCCTGTAGATTTTCCTTTCTGCCACTAGATGTACTCAGTCTTCCTGGTTGAAGCCCAGCATCATTCACTCTAGAAGACTGAGGACATGCTGTAAGTACAGTGTGTCATAGACCACCACTGTGCCCTGCATTTACAGTGTAATGATACAAAGGCCAGTGCTGGCATCAGGACAGCTCTTGGCATCACTGAGAACAGCCCACCACTGGTAGAAGATCCAAGAGGATGATGTCCCGGTGAGTAACGTGACTGGCCTGAAGACATCTAGAACTAGAATCTAGAATCCCAGGAGGAAGAGGCTGATGAAAAGTCAAGCACTGGTATGTGTGTTACCAGCAATGTTAGTTTGCTTCGTTGACATGACAGGTTCAAATTAAGAAACAGATCCAAGGAATGTTAACATTCTATGTGTTACCCAAAGCAGGCCATTGATCAGAATTACTGCATGACCTGGCTACTACAGTATGAAGATTAGCTGTGTAAGGACTTTGTTTGGTGCCACCAGCTTGGTTACAAGCGTGAACCAGATAGTTCCACTGAGTTGTCTTGTGCCTGTACAAGGAATGTTTAATCAGTAACAAGGACTATGCATCCTGGTAAAGGCTGTGCCATATTGCTTACCAGTGGAACTAATTTTTCTTCTAAATAGAGAAATTCTACCCTGTGTGCTCCAGAGACCTTAGTATTGCATAAGCAGCTATTCTTTTCTACTTAAAGGAGAACTAGGGGGAGAGTAAAATGCTCTCATCCCTATAGTTAGAGCCTACGTGGGACACTGCAGCTGTCACACATCGGCTCTATAGATCTAGAAATGAGTGCTCAGTTCGTGTCAGCTTTCTGCAGGGATCCCCCCCTCTCCATTCCTCCAGCTCTGACTGGAGGGGCACACAGGGGAAGGGGCGGAGACAGCTGTCAATCAGGTAGCGGGGTAGATTCCGACATATCCTGAGTTTTGGGTCACAAGAGGACTTTAGTATGTGCCCTCCTGTGGCCCAAAAGAGAACTATTGTAAAAGGATTGACCATAGTTGATATTTTAGTAAAGAGGCGTCTCTCTGTGATCCGATGGGTATGAAGAGGAGGTCAGTAGTAGATTTGGTAGAATGAAGAAAATGCCATATGTATGATTTAACAGTCTAGTTCAATTTTTATTTGTTATAACAGTAAAATGTAAGTTCAACACATTTTGGGGGCTTTACTGATCCTCCTTCATTAGGGCTCGTGCAGGTGAGGGTTGAAAGAATGCTGGACTGAGAAGGGGTATCATGGTGTAGATTTTTCTAGTGTGGATTAAGGATCTGCTTTGGCCACTGGCCTAGAGAGATATAAGAGATTTAGCTCTCCAGTATTTACCAAACACTGAAATATAAATTTGGGTGGCCTGACCTTTTAATCAGGGATTGGTAAAGTGTCCGTACATGGACACTGGTGTCCGTGAGTGGCCCTTGCAGCGTCCACCTCCTAGGGAGGAAACAACTAGTTGCGAAGCCTCCTCCTCTCCTCCTCCCCTGGATGATCTCCTCCTCCCCGCGATGAATAGGGCCGTTCGGCATCACCCGGAGCGGGACTGTTCCCGTTCGGGACCTCCCCCTACCTCATGTCTCAGACTCCTCTCCTCCTCCCTGGACTGCTCTTAGCGGACTGTGGATGGGCTGAATTGAAATGTACAACAAGTGTAAGTAGTGTGTAGTATGTGTTGTATGTGTGCTGTGTGTGTACTATGTGTTGTATGTGTCCTGCGTGCGTACTATGTGTTGTATGTGTGCTGTGTGAGTGTATTATGTGTTGTATGTGTGCTGTTTGTGTATTGTGTTGTATATGTGCTGTGTGTGTATTATGTGTTGCATGTGTGCTGTGTGTGTATTATGTGTTGTATGTGTAACATGTGCGTACTATGTGTTGTTTGTGTATTGCGTTGTATGTGTGCGTACTATGTGTTGTATGTGTCCTGTGTGTATATTATGTGTTGTATGTGTGCTGTGTGTGTACTATGTGTTGTATGTGTCCTGTGTGTGTATTATGTGTTCTATGTGTAATGTGTCTTCAAAGGACTTTGATGCTGCTGCTGCCTCACGGGGACGTGCAGGTAAGGAGAGAGCTGCTGCGCATGTCCATATATTCGTGGACGCGCAGCAGCTCTCAAGAATCACTGTCAGTCACAGTGAGGAAGATCAGTGGGGAGGATCCCGTCAGATACGTCAGGATGTCTCCTCATTGCGGCGCTTAGCCCCGCCCACCACCTTAAATAAGGGTTTACAGCCTTACTGTGCATTTTGGCTAATTAGAGTAAATTACATAATTTACTTATTTAGCCTAAGGAATATATTAATCAAGAAAAGATAGAACCCCACAGTTCTCCTTTAATCCCCCAGAGAGTGATTTCATAGCATGTAGTATAGTCATCAGTTGTGTGTAGCTGCATCATGCAGGGGTAAGTAGGTGGAGGAAGTCTTTTCAGCTCACAACACAAGCTGGAACTCTTGAAAGATATACTGGTAGCCATGTATGGCCTTGCCGCCCCAAGGCCAGGTTCCGCAATGTGCCCCCTCCCTGCCAACCGAACCCCCCCTCCCTCCCAAATCAACGGAGAATGGCAACCGGATGGCAGGGGTGGCAGGGTTAGTTCTAATTTTATTTGTTTCTTTATTTTTTCTTCATCACTTTTTTTATTTTTATTTATTTTTAACATTTTTAGATTGTCGTTTACTTTAAAAAAATTTTTTTTACTTTTCGCCTCAATCACGAGCGAGCGAGCGGATTCCCCACACTACATTTAGTCCTGCCTTCCCAACGCAGGACTAAATGTAGAAGGCAACTTACCGCCCGACGCCTGGAACTATATGTTCCGGGCGTCGGGTGACTGCACGCCGCTGCCGCCCCTCGGCGCCCTGTCGCCCCGAGGCCTGGCCTCGGTGGCCTTGTGGGGAATACAGGCCTGCTGGTACCTGTCTCCTAGAGAAAGCACACATGAGGCATTGTCAAGAAGAGTCCATGATGACTTTACAGAGCAACTGCCATTAGGAAACTAGGGATTATGAAACCTTGGACACTAAGAAAGTCTACCCTGTTGGTCACATGGAATGTTCAAGTGTACTTGAACAGAAAGTGTACAGACTACAAAACAAACAATCAAAGAAAAGGAAGTGTGAATGAGTACAGAGATCTCAGTCCCCATAGAGATCAATAGTCTGTATTGTAGACTTTCACACGTTGTTCTCGGGAGCATTAAATGCTGAAGAGTTGAGATGACCCCAGCTGCAGTGTCAGAGGACTGTGACTCTGCATCTTTGATTGTGTTGTTTGCTGTGATGGGAAAAAAAATCTATAATATTTTCTGATTTAATATATAAAGT
>NW_017308626.1:123019-132560 GCF_000935625.1 Nanorana parkeri | reverse complement strand
AAGCACTATGTATCACAAATATGTGCCATGTCTTTAAAAAAAAAACTATTTTTGCCATTTATTTGGCATCTCAATGCTTCTGATCACCTTTGGAATCTTTTAAAGTGGACCTTTACCCTCTTTGACTAAAAATCACATCAGCATACAGCTCTGCATGCTGATATGAACTCATTTTATATTCATTAGCTAAACAAACATATTTATATTGTAAAGCACTGCTTATATTTTAAAGCGCTGCACAAACTGTTGGCGCTATATAAATACTATGTAATAATAATAATAATAATAATATTTTTATTTTGCTTACAATTTATTTTTTTCCGCTTTCTGGTCCACTTTGGCACAAATTATGTAATTGTGCCCAAGCATTGCATCCTGGGAAGATTACATCAGCAAAGCATTGCTAGGAAATCTCATCTGTAATCTCAGGTGATCTCAGGGAAATGTATTTTCCACCCCTGAGATGATGTGCATGCTCACATGTCCTAGTCACATGTCCCAGAGTTTCAGGAAGTAAAGGGAGATCTAGTAATCTGCCCTTAGTTAAAATGGCCACTGTCAAAAGACTCGGGAAGAAAAGAGAAATAAGGAATGCAAAGAATACAAAGCTGGGAATTACCTAGAAGTATGTGATTGTCATTACTAAACATTTCTAAAGGTGTGTTTGTTGTTATTTTGAAGATATGGGTAAACTTCCTGTCCACATGAACTTGCTCTGGACCGGCTTCCCGATAGTGACAACGGTGTTCCAAGCATGTGCAATGTATTTCATCACAGCCACTTGCAGTCTCTACCAGACACTCCAGTTGCAATGTAACAACGCAGGAACACAAGTGGGAGACAGAGCATTGTCACGCTATACTTGGAAGTTCCTGAATAAACATCTTCATGGCAGAATAGAGTTATTTTTTTATTTTTTTTTAGCATGTAGTATTTATTGAAGTTTCAAAGGATACAATACACGATGTGAAAGAATAAAACAATGTAGGAGGTGCCAAAGCATAACAGTAAGGGTTTTACATGCCCCAAAGCTTCTTCCGATCAATAACAGGCTGGCCATGTAGATAGGGGGTCAGATATACGGCAGACCTCACCAACCTTAGTATGCATCTATATTAACAGTAATAGTGCAATCAAATAATCCAAACCACAACACCTAATGGTCTAGAGTTATTTTGACTATTGATTTCTTGCATGTTCAATTTTTTTTATTGTATTAAAGGGAATAAATACTGTTTGTTTATTTATATTTATATATTTTATAATTTTCTGCCATCATGTTCAGAGCTAAAAAAAAAATATTTGGTATTGTTTTTGTCAAATGTGTAATATTGCATTATTTCATATTTACATTTTCAGCCAGCTGGTGGAGCACTAGTCTACTTTTTACATTTTTACCAGGCTAGTCTTCGCTGCTCTGCTCTCTGTTCTGCATGGCTTTATGCAACATTTCAATTAGAGAAAGGTACCGGTAGTCGGAAATCAAACAACTTCTTCTGTGACTTTTCTTAATGAAACTCATAATGCTCTATGACATTAGTGTAGTAAAATATAGGTATATTGATTGAAAGCAAAATATAAAACCTCAGTTTTAAACTGTATACATTTAAAATATATATATTCAACCAAAATTGACCCCAAAATGTTATAGTATATATTTGTATTCCACTTGGTCTCCTAAAAAGCCCGACTCAAACCAAAAATGTAATTCTAGCTTTTGGATGGAGCAGGTTTTTATTTCCAGCTGTGCTGTCCATTGCAGAGACTTTCCCTTACATTCTCTCCATGCCTGCCTATACAAGAAACAGGGGTGCATGCGTCACCAGGAACTGCACACAGCAATAGAAAAATTGTCACAGGTTCTAATCCTATGTCTTGCAAGTAAGGGGAAATCTCCCCCAAGAGGAACACAGAAGGCACTGAAAACCTGACAGGGCTCTAACATTTTCCAACACAAAATGAAACTGGATTTTATTTTGGATTTGATCTTTGGTGACATAAGATATCAGAGACTCATGGAATTGCATTTTGAGAAGTAAGCAGTAAAGCATAACCAGGTTGTAGCGCTGCAAATCAGGAAGCAGAGTCGGTATATGTAACAAACAAATATAGTGGTACCTCGGTTCATTAACTTAATTTGTTCCACGATTCTGGTCGCGAACCGAATTGGTCGGGAACCGAATCAAACTGTGATCAGACCACAATCTCGAATAGAGGAAGCCACGACCATGTGTCAGAGCAGGGATGGCTGCGCTTGTGTTCGTCACCCGTTGCGGAGTTTGTGAACAGAAGCAAAATTTTGCCGAACTTCCCGTTCGCGAATCGAATTGTTCACGAACAGAAGCGTTTGTGAACCGAGGTACCACTGTATGTCGCACCCGCATGTATATATAATTTTAAATAGTATGTAGAAAGTGTTGGTTATGTGTTTAGATGAAGCACAGATCTTGAGGAATGCTGAATTAGGCTTTACTTCCTTAGAAGAATAATACATCTGAATACAGCATTGTGAAGAAAACATATAGATAGAAAAACCAGCTTCCTGTGTATCATAGATAAGCATTCACATAGAGACAAGCTTTGCACTACAGCGCCATCTACAGCTCAAAAGACATATCAGTACATTTCAGTATTTGCTGTTGTATTTCCAACAGAAGTAAGATTTAAAATTCTTTACACACACTGATAAGATTATTTACATCAAACCGATCTCTTAAACATGAAAATCATAAACAAACTAAAAAGACTTTACATTTCCTTTAAGACAGTAAAGATGTCCTTTAAAAAAAAAAACACTGGCACCAATCATTGAGAAGTACCACTTCCTAAGGCTGCGACTGCCAAACATTATCAATCCAAAGAGCGAGGAGGAGAGGAGGTCTGTCCTGCAGCCAGGGGCTCTGATGGCAGTCTGTCCCCTACGATTGCTCTGTGATGACAGGTCACATCTGCACGCATCAGATCAGGCTAGAGACTCGTGCGTAGAGCGGCTGGTCTGAGATTTAATGCAAAGTGACCAAGGACGAGAAAGATGCAGAGAGGATATGGCAGGGCAGGAACTGGCCTTTTCTTCCAGACGTAGGGAGAGAGAGGAGAAGAGTGGAATACACAACACAGGCTATTCATGTGAACAACATCATGTGACAAGCCTAACTCTATTTTGTAGTACTATAAATCACGAGACCTTACTTGTCATTCTATTCCAGAGATCTGCACTTTTTGTTCATGTTCATTTCCTATTTTTAAAATATAATATATTCATGTTCTACAATCTTCTATAATCGGAGATTTGATTCCAGGGAATGCACAACCTAAAATGCAGCGGAAGGTCTTGAAGGAAAGAAATGGGAGGCTTTCATTGCTGACTCTTCCTTCCCAAATGCTAGTTGCCTGACTTTCATGCTGATCCAATGTCTTTAACACTTTATGGGGCACAGATTCCAGTATGCAGTTTGGAAGTACCCCAGTGAAATATTAAAACACGCTTTAACTCCTTGATACCAACATAACACAGAGGTGGGCTTTCTTCCACAGCACCACATATATGTGGCATGTCTTGGTGGTGGTGGGAGCACGGAGACCTAGCTGTAACCAACCAGCTTCCGATCATGTGATCATTGTAATAGTCAACCACAGTGATCAGCTGCTGGTGTGCTTTCTCTGGGCTGCGGTGCCAATGTACTGAAAACAGCGCATCACACTGTAACTTTTGTTTTTAGTAGAAATGCATTAAAACGTCACTTTGTGACATTCCATTCAGACCTGTCAGCCTCAGCACTGTCAGTTCTGTCAGCATTCAGCCTTTTCACACAGCAGCAGGCTCCCACAGGATAGAGAGGAAGAGAGTGAGAAAGAGAGGGAGGGAGGGAGGGAGAGAGAGAGAAAGAGAAAGACAGAGACCAAGACCTGAGCATCAGTCAGCTCACATACTGTATATTAAAGGAGAACTATGAGGTGAGTGCTTTTCACTCACCTCATAGTTCTAGCCGACCTGTGACAATGAGACTGTCACAGGTCGGCTCAGTAGATCGGGAGGTGAGCGAACACATACCGGCGTTCGCTCACCTCTCGATCCTGTCACGGCTCTCTGCCGTGACAGGGGAGGGGCTGGATTCCCTCCTCCCCGCTCCGATCCACTAGCACTGACTGGCGGAACGGACGGGGAGGGGGCGGTACCTCTGCCTCTAGATAGGCAGAGCCAGCTGTCACTCACCCAGCTGGGCGGATCTCGACATCGATGTCGGGATCCGCTCCGGCTGCGGCGTCTCAGTATACCGCGAGCTGTAGCTCGCGGTATACTGAGCTTAGGGTGATGGCAGGACGCTAGTTTGTGTCCTCCCTTTACCCTAAGGAGAACTATGGTGAAAACCCCTGACCCCATAGTTCTCCTTTAAGGGCTGTGGACAGCTGAGATTAATAATGAGGTCTGGCTACCAGACAAGATGTGGACCTAGGAATGGAGGGTTTTTTTCTACCTAGTTCTGAAGGTAATGCTCTGGTGCACCTACCATTAGACTTGTGCGCCGTCAAAACAATTTTTCCGTTTCGTTCTGTTTCGTTTCGTTCTGTTTCGTAATATCCATTATTTCGTATTTCGTAATTCGTATCCGAAACTCAATTCGGATTCGTACGAAATACGTATTTTCGTTAGTTTCGGCACATTTTCGTAACTTTACGAACATTCGTTATGATGAAGTTAAAAAATCAAAAATACCTTTGTTAATATTGGAGTCGATGTGGTAGTTGTTTTTTTATCCGAAATACGAATTCCGTTAACGGATTCCGTATCCGAATTCCGTATTTCGGACTTTAAAAAAAACTACCATCAACTCCAATATAAATGTACTTTGCTTTTTACCTTCAATATAACGAATGTTCGTAATGGAACGAAAATACGTCAACGGAATTTTGTATTTCCTGCAACCCTCAGCAGCAGCGGATCCGTATTTCGGATTTAAAAAAAAATCTTGTCATGTTGTTCAACCTCATTTACAGGGGTAATATTAGTTCCTGTTTCAAAGAAATTTGGATCCGAAATTCGTTAACGGAATTTTGTATTTCGGATATAAAATCGGAAACTGCCATTCGGATTTCGTATGCTTACGGATCTACGAATTTCAGAAACATTCGTACGAATTTCGATTCGTAACAAAACGAATCGCACATGTCTACCTACCATGTGATTGGTCAGTGTGCTGCCCTTTATAGGGTAAAAAAGATACTTAAGCAAAGAATCCAGACATGTGCACCAGATAACTTGTTGAATATAATTTGTACAATGTGCACAACCCTCTCGTGTGTGAACAGGAATTTAGATAGGAGTAGGGACACCAGCACTCCAGATGCAGATTAAATGCATCTATTTATTGATGTAAATTCAGCATATCACACTGGTGCACCGGTGTGATATACTGCATTTACGTTAATAAATAGACGCATTTGATCTGGCTTGCTGGTGTCCCTACGTCTATCTGTGTGCATAAAGGTTGCCATCCGTTGGCTACCGCAGCACCCATCCAATTCTTATGGAACAAGTGGTCGGGAGTGGAATGGGTTCATGGACTTTTGTTTGAACAGAAACTGACACGCTAGACTAAAATTCCATAAAAAGCTAATTAATTTATAGCATTACAGTCAAACCCTTTTCTAAACATCATCTTCCAGTGTGCTGGCCAACTGTTTGTTCCTGTATGTGGGGACAGTTTTTAGGCAGCCTGACAAATCCGGCACAGGTCATGCTAAAGCTGGATCATCAACACAAGGCAACCAAGGCAGGAGTCTGAGACCTGCTGGACATCCAGGGGGCCCAGCTACAACCTTCATGCTCCTGCAGTCAACCAGAAGTATAGAGCTATTGGCAGGGGTGAGACTTTTTCTCCCCTAGACCAGCTACTTTGTGCTCCCTCACACCCCCTCTCCACCCCTAGCCCCACTTACACACATACCCATTCTACATGAACGTGAAGAATTAATCACATACACATTTAAAAATATATATGTAAAATAAAATTGCCCAAATAATGGGATGAGTAAACATATAGATTAAATTAGGAAATAGGTGACATAAACAAAAATGTGTCCCTGGAGACACAATAAGCACCATACTGACACAACCACAAACATGTCTACTGAGAAGGAAATTCACATATTTATTCACGTAAGCACAGCCATCTTGACCTTTGAACAGTATACAGTATATGTGCTAGGCAGGGCAGCATTCAGATATTTCAGGGCCCCTTACATGGCTTTAGACCGTAGTTGCCTTCTGGTGTCTTTGTTGGCCATTGGCCCAAAACCCTGCAATGTTTTTGGATGTTAAGTTAATTTCTGTGTATTCCACATGCATTGATATTGTCTGTGGCTGGTGTGTTCACATTAAAATAACTCTTCACTTATTAAAAATGCCTTTAGCCCCCCATTCTGCCTGAATGGTGATGTTTCTGATTGGTCAAAGCTCCAACACTTCCTTGCAGTGGTGCGGCTTGACCACTCTGTCCCGCCTCAAACACATTCGTATTGGCTGTCTATGGCTATGCAATGTGTATGCACCCTTGCATATATCCACCACCCCCCTCCCCAGTGGCACAGCACCCTTTATATTATTGAGTGCTGGGGGTAGGAGTGGTAGAAAGGGTAGGGTAGGAGTGGGGAAAGTATAGATTTTTGAAAGCCAGACACATATATGTGTGTTATTAGTGGTGGCTAATAGTGCCTGATCAAGCTTCCACAGCAGGGAAGATGGCAGATATGAGACTCATAAATAGGAATGGGGAAGTAGGGCAGAGTTTTTACATTTTGGCAGCTGGATGCTGCCCTCTGCCTTCTAGGGTGCCCTAGGCCACAGTCTATTTAGCCCAGGGAGAAACCCAGCCCTGGCTATAAGTCAAAGCTGTGTACCTGCCTATCACTTCCCAAGGGAGGATTCGCAGTTGGGGGCCATACCAATACAGACAATGCAAATGGGGTAGCTTCTCTGTGCCTGTTACAATCCTTATCAATGTCAATATGAAGAGATGGAATGCTAAAGCTGCTACCTAGCCTAGGGCCCCATCTGTCTTTGCCTTAATCCATCTTCGGGTCACACACATAGGGAGATACTCGTAGTCCCAGGAAAGTTTGTTGCATTTTTCAGGATCAGCCAGTATTGTATTGCTCAATGTTCTCCTATATATAAACTGTTTAACGCTGGCATAACAAATCTTAAAAGAAGCGCAAATTTTAGATCATCATAAAAATGTTCATTTAACAATCACAAAGGGCGTAAAGAAAAGCACTCAGTGAATTTTTCCCTAAATGCTTTATAAGCCCATAAATCATTTATGTACGGATACCTGTACAGGATGCTCCACTATAGATATATTATGTATATAGTGCACCTTGTAGCTTCTCTTCCTGACGTCTTTGCTTGGTCTTTTACATAACCATGTCCTACGCCTCACTGAATATTAGATGGGTTTTCACTGACATAAAAGTATATTCTGCGCAACATCATATAAGAAGAAAACAGTTTTTATTTTTTATAGTGTTTATTAAGCCCCTTTCTAGGCATTCCGCTGTCAATCTTCCCCTTGTCTTAATTTTCTTTTTAATTGTCTTTGAGATGTTGTTTTATTGAACAAACCCGACAGCTTTCACAAAACCATCTGAGTAGATCTGCCAACATCCTGGGGCAACACTAAATTATTTTGGATTCCTTGGCACGGTAACCCCAACTCTTCTACTTACTAAGACAGGGAAAGCTGGCAGCTGGGTAAAGCCACACTTACAACACAAACTTTTTTTTTTAGCTTTGAATAGAATTTACTATTTCAACTTCCCAAGGGACCGGGCCCCGTCAACGACTGACACCAACAGGGGGAGCAACATACTACCAGATGCCCCCCCTTGCTTTGTAACCATCTCACTTTGTTCCACAGACCCAAAAGACCCCTTAGGCCAGCCTCACACGTGGGCGATCCGTGACCGCAAGACAATCGTACACGAAACCGCACGGATGGCCGCGCAGTCAAGGAATTAAACACCACTGCTGATCGCACTGGACACCACTGCTGAACGCACTGGCGGTGCCAATATTTTCGCATAGCACCCCAGTCAACCAGGCAGATCGTGCGGTGCAATCGCGCACACTCGCGGTTGAGAAAACCTTGCATCGTGTGTTGCGAAGAAAAGGTACGCGCGGGCCGCATGGCCTGGGATTGCGACACGCTTCCTTGGATTTCCCAAGTCTGCACCAGCCCTTACTCCAGGGCCGTCTTTAATATTAATTGGACCCTGGGCAAAAATTTTCTTGGGCCCCCTGCCCCCTACCTGCCTCTCTCCCGCCATGCACTTTCGCTCTCCAAAAGAGCAGATAGGAGGAAACCTTAGAGGGAGAGATGACCCTGCATGAGACGTCGCGCTATGCGGCGTACAGCAGGGGCCTGAGCAACACTACGCAATGCAGATCGCATAGTAAACAGAACGGTTACACGTGTGTATCTTTTGCGGGCTCAAGGGGCAGCTGCTTTGGACCCCAGAACAATGACTGGGCCCCGGGCAACTGCCCCTTTTGCCCTGTGTTAAAGACTGCCCTGCCTTACTCTGCCGAGCTGCCATGACAAACACACATAGATCTCAAGCTGTGAACAGCAGTGAACAAGGGAGGGCGAGTGGGACAACCTGCTTCCCTTGTTGACTGTCTAGAAAGAACTCCCAGCAGTCTCCACAAATCCTACCCCTGCGTCTCCTCCCTTCCACCTGACCCATGACCCCCAATCAGTTAGGGTTTGCGCCCTTTCTTAATCTTTAATCATTTCATGGGCACTGTTCCTCCCCACAGTCATGTAGCCCCTCTATTTATTTCTCTGGGTCTGCCTTTATACTTTCCTCTTGAAATGGGATTAGTTGAAAAAAGTACGCATTTTACCCAATACGGTAACACCCATATTTACTATACGTATCAAAGAGCAAAGTGGTAATGCAAACATTTAATTCATCTCAGATTGTACATTTGCTACCTTGAAAATAGAACATATACTATGAATAATACATACAAAAAACGCTTGCCTAACCTCAGATAAAAGAACCTTAACAAAATACATAAACATGGCACAAATGGTCATAAAGTATTACATTTTCTTATTATTAGTTTCCTACATTTACCAATGTTGTTTTCTGCATTTCCTTTTATACCCATCTTTTCCACACTAAGGGATCTACAACAAACATGGTCAGTAGCAGAGAAACAAGTTATTATTAGGATGCTATCGCCATGGCAACTTTTTTATGTTGTTACAGCCTTCACAATTTTTCAGATTGATCCTAATGCATGGCTTTTACATAAATTCAGACACGATATGTCTATTGCTACATTCCAATGATTGTCTAGAGCTTGAAGTGAAAAGAAAGAAAAGCAATACCTCCCAGTTCACTGACATTTGTGTTGGATGATTTTAAAGGGTTGTTCAAGCCGGGAGTAATATTTTAGTTATAGGTGGTACCATGGGTGCCCCTAGACTTAGCAGTGGGGGGGGGGGGTCTGGGTGGTGGGGGCTGCCCCATC